>NC_091993.1:2049715-2187215 GCF_044704955.1 Pristiophorus japonicus
CCCCACGCACTCCCAGTGAGTGTGGCTTCCACTGGGAGCTCAGGATCAGTGACTTTCCTCACAGAAAAACCTGAGAAGTCAAGTGTCTAGGGCACAAGGTGTATTTTCCGGGTTTGTGGGAGTCTGTGGATTAATTTGATTTTCAAACATTTAATTGCTGCACTTTTATTTTTACAGTATTTTGGAATAAATGATGAATATTGCAGTGTTTAATCTATAATGGAAGGAATATTTGCCCAATTTAATTGAAAATTACTTTCTTTGCCATTTCAAAATGAATTATTTTCTTTTATATGTTAAAACTTTTCCTCATCCAATTACTGCAAATCATGAATTCAAAAGCCTGATTTTCTTTGACCATTCCAGTCAGGGGTGCAGGCACTGAGAGGGAATAACTGGGAGTGGGAGCGATGCTGGATGGGGATCTGAGCAATGTGGATTTTCATCCGTAAATGCGGACATGAGGACTGGACTCCCCGAAACACTGATCGTACACGTGCAGTTAGAATCATCGAATCATCGAATGGTTACAGCATGGAAGAGGCCATTCGGCCCGTCGAACCCGTGCCGACTCTCAGCCAGTCCCACTCCCCTGCCCTTTCCCCGTAGCCCTGCAAATATTTATCCTTCAGGCACCTACGCAACTCCCCTTTGAAAGATAAGATTGAGTCTGCCTCCAGCACCCTTTCAGGCCGTGCATTCCAGAACCCAACCACTCAGTGCGTAAAGAAGGTTTTTTTTTTACATCGCCTTTGGTTCTCTTATCAATCACCTTAAATCTATGTCCTCTGGTTCTCAACCCTTCCGCCAATGGGAACGGTTTCTCTCGGTCTACTCCGTCCAGACCCCAGTTGGCCTGCACGAGATAAACGATGATACATCCCAGATATTATGTAACTTCTGATTCACTACCCTCTTTTTCTTGCTATATCTAGTTCGTTTGTACACTAACTTCAGGACTTCAAAGCCTTTCTTGTCTTTAGTACTGCTGAAATAATGAGGGTATTTTGTACGTCACCCGCACCACGTGTATTAGGTTCTCTCCAGTATGCATCCTGAATATTTGTTTCCGTTTTGAAATGATATTCGCAAGTGGTGGAAAATGATCCAAATGATTTATTGATGACTGGTTGAGGGTCAATGATGTCGCTTCAGGATATGGGTTTTCTGATTTATTTTCACTATTGTGTTTTATTTTTCCTTTTGATTGTCTGGTTCTTGAGTTTTTATAAAGAAAGAGCTTGCATTTATATAGTGCCATTGACCACCACAGATGTCCCAAAGTGGTTTACAGCCAATAAAGTATGTTTTGAAGTGTAGTCATTGCTGTAACGAATGAAACGCAACAGCTGATTTGCACACAGCAAGTTTCCACAAGCAGCAATGTGATAATGACCAGATAATCTGTTTTAACGAGGTTAGAAGAGGGATAGTTATTGGCCGGGCCATCGCGCGTCCACCTGAGAGAGGAGACCTCAGTTTAACAGCACCTTCGGTACTGTAGTACTTCTCAAAAAAAGAAACTCCCTAACCTCACATATTGGGGTAGAAATTTCCCCCTGCCTGAAACGGGGCGCACACACCCTGCTTCAATGGTTTTTACCGCAGCTGTGGTTCAGGTCGCCTCTTTGAGCAAAATTCCGTTCTTTGTTGTTTATTTTTACTTGGATCCGGAAGTCGCTCTTAATGGGGGCGGTGACTACATGAGAGGGGCGGATATGCGGTGGTGATGACACCTGAGGGGCGGAAGTTGGGGGAGGTGCAGAGTAACCGCCGTGATGACATCATCACCACGCCTCGTCACCACGGCTCTCCCCTCCACTTAAAGGGGAGAGCCACCACGATTATAAAACTTCGTCCCACTGGGCCACCAGGGAGGGTTTCGGCCGGCCCAGAGGCCTGGCATCTGCGAGCGGATACCAGGCTGACTGTTGGCGGCCCGGCCAAACCCGGGGTCATAATTGTCAGGCTGACATGGCAGTCGGCCGACAAAAAAATCATGGCAGCAGCGGCAATGCGCACTCCCCTTTAAGGGAAGCCACATCGCCGTTGCCAAAGGACACAGCCTCACTGGACCACCGGGAAAAAGCTTGTTTTGGCACCACCGGGCAGGCCGAAGATTTTCCGAGGGGAATGTTGGCGTCAGGCGGGTAGATCGGCGGTGTGCACGGTGATGACACGCTTACCATCGGAACGGTGGGATGGGGGGGAGGGGCGGGGGGTGGGATCGGGGCACTGCCGGGAAATCTTGGGAGGCCAATTGGGCTATCAGCAGCCATTCCACTCCGTAGCGTGCCCGCCGATTTGCGGTGGCAACCGGCCTTAAGGAAAGGGCAAGTACGGCCCCATTGAATTTTATATAGGTATTGAAGGCCAAAGTTAAGAGCTCAAAGTGTCTTCAGATAATCAAGCTTACAACAAGATGGGAAAACATTGAAAGCCTGGAGCTTCTTTAGAGCATAAAGAAACTGCTCAGTGTAATTGAAAGTGAGGAGAAGCATGCTAATTCTAGTTACACAAGCAGGGAATACTATAAGCCGAGGTTAATAAGTGCAACTCCCAAAGACATTTTTCTCGCCTCGGAGTCAGAAGGTTGTGGGTTCAAGTCCCACTCCAGAGACTTGAGCACAAAAATCTAGGCTGACACTCGAGTGCAGTACTGAGGGAGTGCTGCACTGTCAGAGGTGCCGTCTTTCGGATGAGATGTTAAATCGAGGCCCCGTCTGCCCCCTCGGGTGGATGCAAAAGATCCCATGGCACTATTTTGAGAGAAGAGCAGGGGAGTTATCCTCAGGTGTGTTTTAACCAATATTTATCTCTCAGCCAACATACCAAAAAAACAGATTATCTGGTCATTATCACATTACCGTTTGTGGGAGCTTGCTGTGCGCAAATTGGCTGCCGTGCTTCCTGCACTACAACAGTGACTACACTCCAAAAGTACTTCATTGGCTGTAAAGCGCTTGGGGCATCCTGAGGACATGAAAGGCGCTATATAAATGCAAATCCTTTTATTTCTTTTAAATGAGAATTTTGTGGTTCCAATTATCCAAATTGTTTTTATCTAAAGCTGTCAAGTAATTTTCCATTTTAAGGGCACCTCCTTTTTGCAAGCCACAGACATACATCCGAGCTTTGTTTAACCGAGTTGGGAATGTTTTCAAAGTGTGCGTTATCTTTTAATGTGTTATGTTCATTGGGAGCCAAGCCATTTGCAAGTACTAATGAGACGGGTGCGATAGACTGTCCCATAAATAAACATAAATTGGAAGATGAAAATGCCAGGAGCTGCCCTTGGAACCAATTAGTGATGGTGGTTATGCTGCAAAGATTCACTCCGACCACTTTTGGTCCCGACAGCACCAACACATAAAGCTTCCTTTAACATAGTTTATTCCAAGACAATAATCTCCTTCTCAAAGTAACGTTCAAACTCTGTGATGGGATAAGTGCGATTTGGCTGAGAAGGGTTTACATCACATTAAAGCGGCTTCACCAAATGTGTCTGAGTCATCATCATCATATGCAGTCCCTCGAACGAGGACACTTGCTTCCACACCAGAAGGGATGAGTTCGCAGATGTTTCAATGAAGGACTCGATGTTCCAGTCCTGAACTCCAGGGGTGGAAGATGACTGTGCGTGGATTTTTTTAACGTGGGGTGACCGTTGCAAACCAGCCACCACACGGGCTTGACAGAGCTTGGCCTTTATCCAGTGGCAAGGGTTAACCAGGACAACTGTAGACCTGCTCTGCTGCACGGACCCAGTGCACACACATATTGCAGTGTGGGCTGGGCCAGTGCCTTTTCTGGGCCCCATATCCTCATTCGCCGCACCTCCGCCACGATCTCTCGCCGCTCCTCCGCTGTACCTGGGCCCCGCCGATGTTCCTGCCCACACTCTAACTGCCGACCTGGGCCTTGATGACGTCACCCAGTCACCCACCTCAAAGTCGTCACCCACTCGGGACAACTTGCGCTGGAAGCTGTAGTGGCCGCGCTCCAGCTCTTAGACTCACGACCTGCGGTGGTGTCCTCTTTGTAGCTGGGATTTGCATTTCCCCCTCGCCCGATCATCTTGGCTGGCAGGCCCTGGTGAATGTGCCAAGTTTATTTTGGTGGTGCTGCTGGCTGCACAACCCCCCCCCTCCCCCACTCCGCCCCACACCGTGAATGGGGAGTCAGCAGGACTATGGCACTAAACCAACGTAGAAGGTATGAACCAAATATTAGGTGTTGGTTTTTCCAAATGGTGGGGGGGGTGAACAGGTTGGGGGCGAACAGGTTGGGCGGTTCCTGGTCCAAATTACTCCAATCTCCCCTAAAGTCTAATATACAAATAAACTGCCTCACAAAAACAAAACGGGCTCCAGTCTACCTTCTGTATCGCTGGAAGGTCAGGGGCAGTCCGGGAGAGTTATTTTAACTTTTGCCGATAGTGTCAAACTGGCAATATCGGAATGGCTGTCCATTCTACAGCTCTCCCGATCTTCATTTCCATTGAAGTCAAGGACGACTGATTTGGTATGGCAGCGTAGTGGTTATGTTACTGGACTAGTAATCCAGAGGCCTGGTTGAATGATCTGGGGACATGAGTTCAAATCCCACCATAGCAGCTGGGAATTTAAATTCAGTTAATTACATTTTTTAAAATCTGGAATAAAAAGCTAGTATCAGTAATGGGGATCATGAAATGACTGGATTGTCATAAAAACCCATCTGGTTCACTAGTGTCCTTCAGGGAAGGAAATCTGCTGCCCTTACCCGGTCTGGCCTATATGTGACTCTAGACCCACGGCAATGTGGTTGACTCTTAACTGCCCTCCGAAATGGCCTGGTAAGCCACTCCGTTGTATAAGGCGGCTCACCATCACCTTCTCATGGGCAATAAATTCTGGCCTTGTCAGCGCCGCCCACCTTCCATGAATGAATAAATAGTAAAAATAAATCTGATAGCGTCCGTTTTCCACTGTCGACAAAAATGTAAATGACCCCCGGAGCGGTGTGCAAAGGTTGGCATGAATTGGACACTCCTGGCCCGAGGGCAGTGACTGAGGTCGAAATCCCTCATATAGCTCGCTCCTGATTCAGGCCAAGCTGTGGGAAACTTTGCCCTTTTACTGGTAACACAGGAAAGAGTCCTGTGCCAATGTTTTAAATTAATTCTTAGATTACTAGTTGCCGGCTAAAAACATAAATAAATATTCACGTTCTATTTACATAGTTGAATCAAGAAACAAAGGTGCCACCCAAGTTTAATGGCTACATTCTGTTAGGTTAGCAAACCCAACGGAAGGCTGCAGTTAATGAGGGCTTTTTCTATTCTTTAATACTTTTGATCTTGTACCAAGTTACAAAATATAACAACGCCCATTGTTCTCTTGCGTTTCATTTTACACAGATTTTGTTGGAGTGATTGGCCATTTAAAGCTGACCACTAAATTGCAATAATAACCCAAGAATAATGGCCTTGAAATCCCGGTCCTCTGCTTCCCACAGGCGCTCGCCAAAAAATGGCAAAAAAGATGCACACCTACCTGTTCCTGCTGTGCCCACCAGCGATCCGGTCCTGAGGCTAACACTCCCTGTGCATCGCAGCGTGTGCATGTTGGTACAGACGTAGAGCTGAAGCTGGAGTCACACGGCACTGGGCAGCCAATCCAGGTAAAGTATTTTGTCATTCATAATAATGGGAACTCCATAAGTAGAAGTTCTCATTATTATGATTGAGAAACATTCCCCCCCCCCCCCCAACACCAAAACACCAATAATAAATAGAAAAAAATCACATATTTAACTTTAATTTAAATGAAAGTTAATAAATGTCTTAGAAAAAATGTGGGCTAGACTTTCCACTTCACATCGCCCATCTAAGGCCCATCTATGGCCCAAAACGGACCTCTATTGCCCATTTTGAGCAAAAAGTGGAAACTAGGCCCAAAATATCGCCGGAAAAATAGGCTCCCAAGTTTCCACTTTGATCGCTGAGATGATCGCCCAAATGATTGCCCACACAAGGCCCATCCCAAGTTTCAGCACTTAGCATGCACTTCGCTGGGCCGATGCAATAGTTGCTTTTTCAGGGCCTTGGAGAGGGAAATGGGCACTACGGACACCATTTTTAGCCTCTGAGGAAGGGTGGAGAATTGTTCTGAGTTATTTAGAGAGTAAAATTGATGCAAATTGTACTCAGAAATTTGGGACAGGGAATATAAATAGGTATTATCAATTTATTTATGCAACTATTGGAATTATTTATTAAATAGCTTTTACATAGTGAAGTTATTTAATGATATTCCGTGGGGAAACAGAATAAACAAACAAATCTGCATGAAGAGCTGTATGTTGTAAAACTTATGTAAGTAAGAGAGAAGGTTCAAAAGTTGTAGACATTTTTTTTTAATTAACCCCCCACCCCCCGCACCAACCCACCCTTCCCTCAAAATCCCCAAAACGTTACAAGAAGAAGAAATGAACATTTTACAGAACAAGTGACCATTTCAGTGATGATAACAAGTGACCATTTCAGTCATGACAACAAGTGACCATTACAGTGATGATAACAAGTGACCATTTCAGTGATGATAACAAGTGACCATTTCAGTCATGACAACAAGTGACCATTTCAGTGATGATAACAAGTGACCATTACAGTCATGCCAACAAGTGACCATTTCAGTCATGCCAACAAGTGACCATTACAGTGATGATAACAAGTGACCATTTCAGTGATGATAACAAGTGACCATTTCAGTGATGACAACAACTGACCATCTCAGTGATGATAACAAGTGACCATTTCAGTGATGACAACAAGTGACCATCTCAGTGATGACAACAAGTGACCATTTCAGTGATGATAACAAGTGACCATTTCAGTGATGACAACAACTGACCATCTCAGTGATGATAACAAGTGACCATTTCAGTGATGATAACAAGTGACCATCTCAGTGATGATAACAAGTGACCATCTCAGTGATGATAACAACTGACCATTTCAGTGATGACAACAACTGACCATTTCAGTGATGATAACAAGTGACCATCTCAGTGATGATAACAAGTGACCATCTCAGTGATGACAACAACTGACCATCTCAGTGATGATAACAACTGACCATTTCAGTGATGACAACAACTGACCATTTCAGTGATGATAACAAGTGACCATCTCAGTGATGACAACAACTGACCATTTCAGTGATGATAACAAGTGACCATTTCAGAAAGAATGAAAAGGGAACAGTTAAGTAATGATAACAAGTGAACAAGTGAACATTTAACTTTATGCTGAGTTGGGTGAAATGTAGTTATGTTTAAATGTAACCCAATAACATTGCAGATTCTAGTTACTATTTAGATCATAAAATTTATATTTATGTATTATTTAAACTACTCTCGCAGCTGCCAGTAGGCTGTTCCACCCAATAACATTGCAGATTCTAGTTACTATTTAGATCATTAAATAATACATAAATATAAATTTTAACTACTCTCGCAGCTGCCAGTAGGCTGTTCCACCGTTTGCGGCACTGGTCCGGTGTGTACGTTTGATTGGAGGCCGATGTGACCACGTCGGCTATTTCGGACCAATTCCTGCGATATGCTCGGGGTGGAGGTTTCCCCTGCCCACCCCGTCTCAGATCCTCCCACCTGGAGCTGACAGCATTTACGAGGGCCTCATTTGCCTCTTCGCTGAAGGGTTTGGCCCTTCTCGTTCCTGTACCTCCCTCCATTCTTTAAATTTATCTGTAATGTGGATAAGACTTTCTGACCTGCTTCCTTTCTCCTCTCTCTCTCTCTCTCTCTCTGTCTCTCTCTCTCCCAGACCCACCCAGAGCTTCTGAGCATGTGTGAAGACCCTTGACCTCTCAAAACACGGGAAGAAGCATCAACCTGAAAAAAAAATCAACCTGCGCATGCGCAGTAATGTGTTGCTAGGGAAGCTTTTTTCTTCCTTCACTTCCGTTTTCTTTGGGCGATCAGGAGATCGCTGAGAAATTACATCGCCCATTTGACATCGCTGGGCTGAGGCCGAGTGGAAAATCGCAAAAAAAAATGGGCCTTGAGCCGGCGATCAGCATGGGCGATACGTCCCGCATTGCTGGAACAAGGCCCATTTTTTTCGGCCTTAGCCTGAAAGTGGGAAGTCTAGCCTATATATTTTTCCTATTTTCCTATTTTTAAAAAAGTTTTTAAAAAAAAGTTTTTAAAAATAAACTTACCTTAGTGGGCAGGGTTCTTAACATTAAAATGTGCTTTTTAAATTTTATTTTTACATGTTTTTGCATGTTTTAAAACATTTATGCTGGTAAAAGTAGGCTATGCACTTGCTTTAACCAGGTGCAAGAGTTTTCAGGACATTCGCTGGGCAAGAGATGGGTAAATACCGCAATCTTGCCCATGTGAATGGCCTGGCTGTGGGGATATAGAGGATCTGTCAAGCTGGAGCTTGACTCCATACGGACCTGGGGAAGCCGGGATTTGAGGGCCAATATCTTCGTTCAATTAGATTAATAAACCTATCCTGTCAACGAGAGCTTTTTCTATCGTTCAATCCTTTAGATCATGAACCGTCCATCTGAACCTGTAATTACAACTCATGGTTATTTTTTAAGATTGGTTTTTGAATAGGTTTTAATATTGACCCCCCCATTTAAAACTGGATTTTAGCCTGGATTTTTTTGATCGGTTTTGGCCTGGGTTTCCCAATCGGCATTATTTTAGCCTATTTATTTTGAATGCGTTACTGCTGGCCTTAACATAACACCAATTGGGCAATCCAGGCTTTGTCTCATTTACATGTTCATGCAGCCATTTTGTAACCGTGCAGTGCTGCTCATTACAGAGCACAGCGAGTAAACATTATAAAATAGGTGTCAGCCTTGACACAGTGATGGCGCCCTTGCCTCTGAGTCAGAAGGTTATAGGTTCAAGCCCCACTCCCGGAACCTGAGCCAGGCTGACACTCCAGTGCGGTACTGAGAGAGTGCTGCACTGTCAGAGCTACCGTCTTTCGGACTGGACATTAAATCGATGTCCCGTCTGCTCTCTTAGGTGAACGCAAAAGATCCCATGGCAGTATTTTGAAGAAGAGCAGGAGAGTTCTCTCCGGTGTCCTGGCCAATATTTATCTGTCAGCCTACATCATTAAAATAGATGATCTGCGCATTATCATTTTGCTGTCTGCGGGAGCTTGCTGTGCACAAATTGGTTGCCATGTTGCCTTGTGTTACAACAGTGACTACACTTCGAAAGTACTTCATTGGCTGTAAAGTGCTTTGAGATGTCCTGAAGTCGTGAAAGGCGCTATACAAATGCAAGTCTTTTTATTGTGGTACCAGTGGACATGGGCCTTCTACTAAAGTAGACATCTTTGCACGCTGTCAAAACCTAACAGCCAAGAAGAGAGTAACTATAGAACAACGTGCTGAAGTTATAAATACTGGTGTCGAGTTTCTGCTCGCTTACCTTGTTTTTTTCGGCACAATTGGCCAGAAATCGGTGTAACCGGTGCAAGTTGTGTTCAGCGCAAATCGAGTTCTGCCCACAAAACTGGCCAAGCCCCCAGGATAAACGAATCACCATTGGGAGTTTCTGCTTATTGTGCTCGATTGCAGGCCTTCGAGGGGGCTCCAACATTTAAGCTGGGTCTGCAGGGCATAAGGACAGTAATAGGCATAGTTTATAAGCTTCGAATGTAATTTTTTTTAATTTACGAAGAAACTGACTACTGCACCCCAGTATAACTAGAAAATGCATAGTTGATAAAAGTCATTTTCAGTCATTTAATATCGGGTTCCTCACAGGTGGTGGATTGACACTGTGATTAAGGGATCAATTTTCCCCAGTCATTTGCACCGTTTTTTTTGAGCAGGCTGCTCTTTTTGGCCTAAGTTGAAAAACCAGTTCCCCCAATCAATTTGCACCAGTGCAACTCAGTTAGTTACAACTTTTTTAGGTCAGTTTTCTTTCAGCCAAAGGGGGCGTAACCTGCCATCTACGCCAATTCTGGCCACTTAGGGAAGTTTGGCCAGCTGAGAGTTATTCCAGTTGTGCTTAGGCCGGCATATGTGGCCTCTGCAGAAAAACCTTGTGGAGAGTTAAGGAAATCGGCGCAGCAGATGCCCGGACACACTGAAAGAATTGAAAAACACATAGCAACAACTTACCTCCAACCCCACCCAAAGGCTGTTCGGTCCCCGGTTCACACACACACACACACAGAGTGAGAGAGAATGAATGAGTGAATCCGGGGACCAAGAATGGGACCGGACCGGGAGAATCCGGGGACCGAGAATGGGACCGGACCGGGAGAATCCGGGGACCGAGAATGGGACCGGACTGGCCAACCCTTCGGGCGGGGTTGGAGGTAAGTTGTTGCTATGTGTTTTTCAATTCTTTTAATGTGTTGGGGGCTGGCTGTATGCTTCACTTTGCAGCCTCAGCTCACATTGTGTCCCTGGTTACCATGGCAGCCGGATCTTTTTGGTGCAGATCAAGGCTCCACCCCCGAAACGCCACACCAAAACGAAAAAATTCAACGAGGAAACTTAGAATTTTTTTTTTGGTGTACTTCGGTGCCAAAGAATCGAGCATAACTCTTCAAGTACGCCAAAAAAATGCTTTGGGGAAAATTGAGCCCGAAAAATGCTTACTCTTTGTGATAAACCCACTTTCAGCTATACTAATCAAACTGCATGAGATTACCACTCTTAAATATCACTGAATAGTTTTAAAAGCAAACTGATTGCGCTGGCTCATGGCAGATTTTGCATTTGCCGCTATGCAACTCAGTTTGGGTGGAAACATAAAGAAAAACATTTCTCAAAATGGCCGTAATTTGTGTTGAATCGCTGATGATTGGGGACAATTGGAGCTTCCAAGACCGAGATCGGTAGATGTTTGTTAGTTAGGTAAGGGCCTCAAGGAATAGGAAGCAAAGGCAAGTAAATGGACTTAAGCGCTAGGCTTGACTATTCCAGTGCACTCCTGGCTGGCCTCCCACATGCTACCCATTGCAATCTTGAGGTGATACAAAACTCAGCTGTCCGTGTCCTAACTCGCACAAAGTCCCGCTCACCCATTACCCCTGTGCTCACTGACCTACATTGGCTCCCGGTTAAACAACGCCTCAATTTCAAAATTCTCACCCTTGTTTACAAATCCCTCCATGGCTTCGTCCCTCCCTATCTCTGTAATCTCCTCCAGCCTCATAACACCCTGAGATATCTGCGCTCCTCTAATTCTGCCCTCTTGAACATCCCTGATTGTAATCGCTCAACCATCGGTGGCCGTGCCTTCAACTGCCTAGACCCCAAGCTCTGGAACTCCCTCCCTAAACCTCTCCGCCTCTCTACCTCTCTTTCCTCCCATTTAAAACAGAGATGAGAAGAAATTTCTTCTCTGAGGGTTGTAAATCTGTGGAATTTGCTGTGGAAGCTGGGACATTCAATAAATTTAACACAGAAATAGACAGTTTCTTAAACGATAAGGGGATAAGGGGTTATGGGCAGCGGGCGGGGAAGTGGAGCTGAGTCCATGATTGGATCAGCCATGATCTTATTGAATGGCGGAGCAGGCTCGAGGGGCCTCATGGTCTACTCCTGCTCCTATTTCTTATGTTCTTATCGTGCAGAGAGGCTGATGGGATTGGCCATTTTTGGGTGCATTAGCCTTACATCAGATGAAAAGAACGAAAGACTTGGATTTATATAGCGTCTTTCACAACTACTGGAAGTCCCAAAGTGCTTTACAGCCAATGAAGTACTTTTGGAGTGGAGTCACTGTTGTAATGTAGGGAAACGCGGCAGCCAATTTGAACACAAGCAATCTCTCACAAACAGCAATGTGATAATGACCAGATAATCTGTTTTTGTTATGTTGATTTGAAGGATAAATATTGACCAAAACACCGGGGAGAACTCCGCTGCTCTTCTTCGAAATTGTGCCATGGGATCTTTTACCATTTGAGAGAGCAGACGGGGCTTTGGTTTAATGTCTCATCTGAAAGACGGCACCTCTGCACTGGACTGGAGTGTCAGCCTAGATTTTTTTGTGCTCAGAGCACAGAAGCTAACAATACTGCACATTCCTATTTGCACTCCCTGGACCACCCAGCTTCAGTGATTGTGTGTGTGGAGGGGGGGGGGGGCGGTGAGGAGATCGGTGAGGGGGCACATGGTGGTGGAGCTTGTTCCTAGTGTCTGCCTATGCCTCTCTTGTGCCATCTACATGGAGGAGCACAAAGTGACAATCTCACTGACAATCTCGCCCCTCATTTCCATCCACATTGGGATATGCTGAGACACACTTGGCTGCTCCTTGCTTTGACGTGACCAAGCTTTGGGTACTTCGCCACAGTGTGTTGCCACGGTTAATTGGCACCCCTGTAGTGCTCTGAAACGCAATACGCTCTAACACCGTGGCACCTGCTACATGTTTAATTGGAGATCTAGATGTAAAACTGTCTGTACATAATTGTTTGAATTAAAAGAAAGGCCTTGTGAAGAACGACAAAGTTGAGAGAGGCCTTAGAATACATCTATAAACCTAGATTAATATTTACAATATAAGATCAGCTGGAAGATGCATGGGACACCATATCCTGCAAGTTCCACTGAAAATCGCACACCATCCCAACTTCGACATGTATCGCTGTTCCTTCTTTGTTACTGTGTGTCAGAATCCTGGAATTCCCGAACTTACTGCACTGTTCACCACACGGACTGCAGCGGTTCAAGAATGCGGTTCACCACCACCTTCTCAAGGGCAATAGGGTTGGGCAATAAATGCCGGCCTTGCAGCGATGCCCATGGTCCGAGAATGACTATTTTAAAAATTACCATTTGTTTGTTTGGGGAAGTGAGTAAGACCCTTTGAGAAAATCTCTCTCTGAGAAGGAGTTGCAGTGATTGTGTGACCCATACAGGACCGTTATTGATTCTGAATATTAAACTGTTGGTTTGGAACAGTGAATATCTTATAAAAAGGAGTGATTGGCTATAAAACCTTCAGCTAGGCGATTGAGAGGAGAACATAAATATTATGTAAATTCAACCGCGCCTCATAAGAATTGCGGGTGTGTGTGTGGGACGATGTTAATTTTAAGCTTGCTCTGGCGAGAAAAATATTTAAATATAAAATGTATTTGGTTCAGAGTTTTGTGCAGAATAAAGTGGTACAATTAACCCTCGGAGCTGAGCCAGTTGCATTATGCACTGGTTGCGTTCCGTGGTCTTTGCCAGCCCACCTGGAAACTGTTGATGATTGATTGTTAACTGGGCTCCAACCTCGCTCTTGTTGCCCAAAGCACACAAGGTATAACGAGGAGCGCAGCTTTAATCAAAGGGGGAGAGCTTTAGACCTGAGCACGGCAATGTCTGGGGAAACTTACCAGTCAGTCTGGAGCTCTTTTATCTTTGATTTTTAAATAAGGACGAAGGGTGCAGCTTTGCCTCGGGCTGGGTTTTCCGGTCCTTTGTGCGCGGGGTTTTGCCCTGGAGCGGTGTGAAAGGCGCCGTTCAGGCCGCGGTCCTCTGTCGGATTTGGTGGCGGCGCTAAGCAGCACGGCCGGGGAGAGCTGCGCCGGGTGGATAACGCCTCTGGTTGCGACACTGGTGCCAGTTTTGCCCGAGCCGCCCGCCCGGAAGTGCGCCCGCAATGACCGGCGATCCCGGCCGCGCAGGGGAAGGTAATGTGCTGTAAAAGTAAGTGCGAGTGTTTATTGATTTTAATTGTTGTGTGATTGTGTTGTGGTGGCGTGGGCCATGTTTTGGGAATGTTTTTTGTGTTTTTTTAAAAGAATTTGCCATCTCCCCCCGGCCCGGCCTCTCTCGGAGCGCACACGGCCTGGCTCTTCAGCTCGGGAGTTGCCCATCCTTGTACAACGCCCCCTTTTGCACTGCACCCCCTGATGCAGGGCTCGGATGCCCAAACTTCCTTCCCAAAGCGCAGGCTATTCCCAGCTGCTAACTTTCCCGCCCCGCCTCCGTTTTCACCCCGAAAACAGGAAAGCCTAAAGTCCAGCTCCAGATCCTTTTGAAATGCACTTTTAACCCCTCCCCATTTTCATTCTTGAGGACCTTTTTGGACAACCTGAAAGCTCTCTGCTCCACTCCACTCCACTCTCCAACATGAGCTGACCAAATCGTCCCCCGCCCCCTTCTCTCCTGCTCCCAGCACAGACGATTGAAGTGCGTTCTATTAATGAAAGCACCAATCCTGCTCGCAGAAACAACCAATCTGCTGTGTAGCAAAAGAATAGACAGACATGGTTCTCTGAGGGTCATGAATTTGTGGAATTGTCTACCCCAAGAGCTGTGGAGGCTGGGTCATTGAATATATTTAAGGTGGCAATAGACACATTTTTGAACAATAGGGAAGTCGAAGGTTATGGGGAGCGGGCAGGGAAGTGGAGCTGAGGCCAGGATCAGATCAACCATGATCTTATTAAATGGCGGAGCAGGCTCGAGGGGCCAAATGGTCTAATCCTGCTCCTATTTCTTATGTTCTTATGATTTCAGGTTCTCTCAGCAGAAGCACACTTCGCTGACACCCCCCTCCTACTTTCATAGGAACAGGAGGAAGCCATTCAGCCCCTCGAGCCTGTCCTACCATTCAATCAGATTATGGCTGATCTGTATCCAAACTCCACCTGCCTTGGTTCAGCAGCCCTTATAACCTTGCCGAACAAAATTCTATCAATTGCAGTTTTCAAATTTTCACCTCAACAACTTTTTGGAGGAAGAGAGTTCCAGATTTCCCCTGCCCTTTGTGTGAAGAAGTGTTTTCTGACATTGCTCCTAAATGGCCAAGCTCCAGGTATCCCTTCTCCCATCAGCCAGGGCCCACCTCAGGAATCCACAGTGCTGTCGAGTACATCTCAAAATAAGTTGTTGTTGTTGGCGTTGTGAGTGGGCAAAAATTTGGCAGATGGAGTATAATGTTGGAAAGTGTGAGGTCATGCCCTTTGGCAGACAAAAAATCAGAGAGCAAGTTATTATTTAAATGGAGAAAGATTGCAAAGTGCCACAGTACAGCGGGACCTGGGGGTACTTGTGCATGAAACACAAAAGGATAGTATGCAGCTACAGCAAGTGATCAGGAAGGCCAATGGTATCTTGGCCTTTACTGCAAGGGGGATGGAGTATAAAAGCAAGGAAGTCTTGCTACAGTTATACAGGGTATTGGTGAGGCCACACCTGGAATACTGCGTGCAGTTTTGGTTTCCATATTTAAGAAAGGATATACTTGCTTTGGAGGCAGTTCAGAGAAGGTTCACTAGGTTGATTCCGGGGATGAGGGGGTTGACATGAGGAAAGGTTGAGTAGATTAGGTCTCTACTCATTGGAATTCAGAAGAATGAGAGATGATCTTATCAAAACATATGAGATTATGAGGGGGCTTGACAAACATAAGAACATAAGAACATAAGAATTAGGAACAGGAGTAGGCCATCTAGCCCCTCGAGCCTGCTCCGCCATTCAATAAGATCATGGCTGATCTGGCCGTGGACTCAGCTCCACTTACCCGCCCTCTCCCCGTAACCCTTAATTCCCTTATTGGTTAAAAATCTATCTATCTGTGACTTGAATACATTCAATGAGCTAGCCTCAACTGCTTCCTTGGGCAGAGAATTCCACAGATTCACAACCCTCTGGGAGAAGAAATTCCTTCTCAACTCGGTTTTAAATTTGCTCCCCCATATTTTGAGGCTGTGCCCCCTAGTTCTAGTCTCCCCGACCAGTGGAAACAACCTCTCTGCCTCTATCTTGTCTATCCCTTTCATGATTTTAAATGTTTCTATAAGATCACCCTTCATCCTTCTGAATTCCAACGAGTAAAGACCCAGTCTACTCAATCTATCGTCATAAGGTAACCCCCTCATCTCCAGAATCAGCCTAGTGAATCGTCTCTGTACCCCCTCCAAAGCCAGTGTATCCTTCCTTAAGTAAGGTGACCAAAACTGCACGCAGTACTCCAGGTGCGGCCTTACCAATACCCTATACAGTTGCAGCAGGACCTCCCTGCTTTTGTACTCCATCCCTCTCGCAATGAAGGCCAACATTCCATTCGCCTTCCTGATTACCTGCTGCACCTGCAAACTAACTTTTTGGGATTCATGCACAAGGACCCCCAGGTCCCTCTGCACTGCAGCATGTTGTAATTTCTCCCCATTCAAATAATATTCCCTATTACTGTTTTTTTTCCCCAAGGTGGATGACCTCACATTTTCCGACATTGTATTCCATCTGCCAAACCTTAGCCCATTCGCTTAACCTATCCAAATCTCTTTGCAGCCTCTCTGTGTCCTCTACACAACCCGCTTTCCCACTAATCTTAGTGTCATCTGCAAATTTTGTTACACTACACTCTGTCCCCTCTTCCAGGTCATCTATGTATATTGTAAACAGTTGTGGTCCCAGCACCGATCCCTGTGGCACACCACTAACCACCGATTTCCAACCCGAAAAGGACCCATTTATCCCGACTCTCTGCTTTCTGTTCGCCAGCCAATTCTCTATCCATGCTAATACATTTCCTCTGACTCCGCGTACCTCTATCTTCTGCAATAACCTTTTGTGTGGCATCTTATCGAATGCCTTTTAGAAATCTAAATACACCACATCCATCGGTATACCTCTATCCACCATGCTCGTTATATCCTCAAAGAATTGCAGTAAATTAGTTAAACATGATTTCCCCTTCATGAATCCATGCTGTGTCTGCTTGATTGCACTATTCCTATCTAGATGTCCTGCTATTTCTTCCTTGATGATAGTTTCAAGCATTTTCCCCACTACAGATGTTAAACTAACCGGCCTATAGTTACCTGCCTTTTGTCTGCTCCCTTTTTTAAACAGAGGCGTTACATTAGCTGCTTTCCAATCCGCTGGTATCTCCCCAGAGTCCAGAGAATTTTGGTAGATTATAACGAATGCATCTGCTATAACTTCCGCCATCTCTTTTAATACCCTGGGATGCATTTCATCAAGACCAGGGGACTTGTCTACCTTGAGTCCCATTAGCCTGTCCAACACTACCCCCCTAGTGATAGTGATTGTCTCAAGGTCCTCCCTTCCCACATTCCTGTGACCAGCAATTTTTGGCATGGTTTTTGTGTCTTCCACTGTGAACACCGAAGCAAAATAATTGTTTAAGGTCTCAGCCATTTCCACATTTCTCATTATTAAATCCCCCTTCTCATCTTCTAAGGGACCAACATTTACTTTAGTCACTCTTTTCCGTTTTATATATCTGTAAAAGCTTTAACTATCTGTTTTTATGTTTTGCGCAAGTTTACCTTCGTAATCTATCTTTACTTTCTTTATTGCTTTTTTAGTCATTCTTTGCTGTTGTTTAAAATTTTCCCAATCCTCTAGTTTCCCACTAACCTTGGCCACCTTATACGCATTGGTCTTTGATTTGATACTCTCCTTTATTTCCTTGGTTATCCACGGCTGGTTATCCCTTCTCTTACCGTCCTTCTTTTTCATTGGAAAATATTTTTGTTGCGCACTATGAACGAGCTCCTTAAAAGTCCTCCACTGTTCCTCAATTGTGCCACCGTTTAGTCTGTGTTTCCAGTCTACTTTAGCCAACTCTGCCCTCATCCCACTGTAGTCCCCTTTGTTTAAGCATAGTACGCTCGTTTCTGACACAACTTCCTCACCCTCAATCTGTATTACAAGGTGGATGCAGAGAGGATGTTTCCACTGATAGGGGAGACTAGAACTAGGGGCATCATCTTAGAATAAGGGGCCACCCATTTTCTTTTATCAGAGGGTTGTAAATCAGTAGAATTCTCTGCCTCTGAGAGCTGGGACATTGAATGGATTTAAAACAGAGATAGACAGTTTCTTAACTGATAAGGGAATAAGGGGTTATGGGGAGTGGGCAGGAAAGTGGACCTGAGTCCATGATCAGATCAGCCATGATCGTATTAAATGACGGAGTAGGCTCGAGGGGCCGTATGGGCTAATCCTGCTCCTGTTTCTTATGTTCTTTTATGTCTGATCTAAGTAATCATAACTAGCCCTGAGAGATGCTGGAGGGTCCTGAGGCTCAGTCTGCTCCCATCAGTGTTCTCCCCTCCTCCGACACCAACAGGCCCCAATACTCTATGTAAGACCATCCAGTCGGGAGTGGGGGCTTTCGTCCCTCCCTCCTTGCCCCTTCAGCATACGATAACACATCGATCATCCCTTTTCCACCAAGCCCCAGATGTGGTGGCTGAAACAGTCTGTAGACACGAGTACAACAGTAAACTCCATAGCCCGCAAAAGCCAGGAAAAGCACGCCAGCCCTGCTGACTGAGCCTATGAACCACACAAACATTTCTTGTTCGTTGTGGGTTAAAAATATGGCGAAACAAAGTTACTTTGCTTGCCCCAAAACATGTCCGTTAATCAACCTCATTCGACACTGGAACCATGACTTTTGACATTTTTGCCAGAACAAATCCATAATCTTCCCCCAAATTCACCGTGACATAAATTACATCTGTGCGAAGAACATAAAATAGCCAGAGATGTGAAGAGGACATTTAGGCTCTGAAACTAATCCTTCGAGTCCACTGTTGCCATGGCATCTAATTGCATTTTGAACAAATTACAATGTTGTTTTGCTTGTCGATTATTCCAAAGATTGATCACCTCTTTTCTTGCTTTTGTTCTAAACTTACTTCTCACTATTTTAATCTCTGTCCTTGGCACCAACTTCCTCTTTGTGCTTTGAAGTAATTATCCCGCTTCACCTTATCTGTACCAGCTAATGTTTTTATAAACTGTACTTCCATAAACTTCTCCCTTAATTACCCTCTTTCTACACTGTAATGCTAAAGTTTACCTTATCTTCATAATTGATTGCCGTCACGTGTGGATCAGTCTTGCTGCTATTTTCTGGACTCTTCCTAAGGTTTAGTTTTGAGAGTAGGTTTTCAACTTGCAAAAGAAATATACGGAACATAATAAACAGACATGAATGACGGGCAGGACAATACCAGCTGGTCCACCATGATGGCTGGAGCATCATGACTGAACTCTTCCTACCCACCCCGCCAGCAGCCAAGTAATCTCCCGCGAGAGACAACAAAACCGAGAAGATCCCAGGGCCAATGAGCGATTTAAAAACATCCTCTCCGACCCGTTCAGGACGAACAGAACCAGGCCAGGAGATCACAGGGACTATGCGTTCCTGCTCATCCAATAGCTGGAAATGAAAATGGGGTACTTTTTGTCAGCTGTGGTTCAGTGGGTAGCACCCTCGCCTCTGAGTCAGAAGGTTGTGGGCTCAAGGCCAGGATACTGTTTTGTGACGGGGTGTACCATTACCGATTGTGTCCAATATCCACAAACGAGTGAAGGAAATTTGTTGGGCAGGGCTCACCTCCTCTAGGACCAGGTTGGTTGATTCTTACTAAGTTACTACTATATAGATACTCCCCTAAAATAGATTCCGTTATTAGACTTGCTACGGCACAAAGTTAATGGACCCACCTGGCCCATTCTTGCTGCCCTTTTTTAAATGTCGGCACAATGTTCAGCTGTGTTTAGTCCTTTAGAACAAGTGCTTAGCAATTCCTCCATGATGGCCAGTCACACAGATATTCCCCCAATCTCCTTCAGCACCCTAAGACGTGCAACATCTGCCTTGGGATTTCATTGTTTTAAGTCCCTTTTAACTTATCCAGCACCTCGACAGGTTACGCGGGATATACGGCACAGAAACAGGCCATTCGGCCCAACCAGTCCATGCCGGCGTTATGCTCCACTCGAGTCTCCTCCCGTATTCCCTCATCTAAATCTATCAGCATAACCCTCTGTTGTGGAGTATTAAAAATATAACACTCGGCACGAAAGGTCTATACATAGAGAAAAGAATTGTTTATTAAGACCTGATTAATCAGGGGAGAACCGGTTGCTGGGATGTGGGATTCAGCTATTCTACCATGAACGCATTTAAACCTTTCTCTCAGCCTTTCTTGCTTTATATTTTAATTACCACGAATTACTTTACCCCTGATTAAGGTTTTTCGCTCCTACACCCGCTATTCCCTTTGCCCCCATATGCTTGTCTAGCCTCCCCTTAAATGCATCGATACTATTCGCTTCAACCACTCCCTGTGGTAGCGAGTTCCACATTCTCACCACTCTCTGGGTAAAGAAGTTTCTTTAATAGTACCTCTCTCCCCTCAACTTCTACCATCAAGAAGGACAGGAGAGGCAATATTGTGGGAGCACCATCACTATCCTGACCTAGCCATATATCCTCATTGTTTCATCGTCACTGGGTCAATATCCTGGAATCCCATACCTAGCTCCATTGTGGGAGCAACATCGCAAGGGCTGCAGCAGGTCTCGGAAAAGCCCCACCATCTCTGAGTAACCCGGGATGAGCAATAAATGCAGCTTTTGTCGTTGCCGTCCACATACCAAGAACCTTTTTTTTTTAAATATTAACAGGAGCCATACAACTTATTGTTTTCAAAATAACTCCACTGATGGTTTTGTTGGTAATGCACTGCATGGTGTGATACTGAACCATAAAGATCAGAAAGTCTGTAGTCTGTGTCCGGCTGATCACTGTGCAGCAACAGGGCAGCAACCTGGACTGAACGACATCTCAAAGTGCACCTATGTGACTTCAACGTTCTCCAGCATACAGGCTGTGTTACAGAAATTGGGTAGCGAGTTAGTCTTCTCTCTAGAGATCCTTCCTAAAAAATATTTATTTAAATCTTTAACTATCACCACATTGCGTTTTTATACTTTGCCGTTCTAACTTCTGCTCTAATTGCTCTTTTACTGTTGGAACATTAGGAGAATGGTTTAGTGTGGTGCTTATTAAGCAAGATTTCCCAACCAATATAGTTAATGAGCAGAAATTCTAACCCATTAAATGTAACGATACTAACCTCTCGGGGCCCTCTGCATGTCTAATCTCCCTGTTAAGATGCTGTAGCAAATTCCGATACTCCCAGAATTTGCTCCCTCCCTTTATTTCGGAAGGGGTTTGTTTACCTTTTATATTCCCAATTAAATTGACTCCAGTCCTACACTGGTCCGGTTAACTCTGCACTGCTCTCTGATGGGAGTAAAGGGTTATGGGGAGCGGGCGGGGAAGTGGAGCTGAGCCCATGATCAGATCAGCCATGATCTTACTGAGTGGCGGAGCAGGCTCGAGGGGCCAAAAGATCTACTCCTGCTCCTAATTCTTATGTGCTTATGTGGCCCCTCGAGCCACTCTGTTGTTTCAAACTGCTACTCGAACACCGTTGTCATGCGGACTGCAGCGGTTCAAGAAGGCGGCCCGTTACCACCGTCTCAGGACAACTCGGGATGGGCAATAAATGCCGGCCTTGCCAGCGATGCCCACATCCTGAGAGTGAATAAATAAAATGACAAAATGACAGGGCTGCAAAACCTGTGGCCTGTCGGGTGGACTTAAAGAATACCGTGGTAATATTCGGAGAAGAGCTGGGGCTCTCCTGCCCAATATTCATCCCTCAACCAACATCATTAAAACAGATAATATGGTCCTTTGTCTGACTGCTGTTTATGGAATCTTGCTGTGTGCACAGTATTCCTTACAGTACAACCGTGACCACAATTCAAAAGTACTTGATTGGCTGTGAAGCACTTTGGGATGTCTTGAGGTTGAGAAAGGAGCTATACAAATACAAATTCTTTCTTTCTTCACACTGCATTGTTGGCGCCTTTCTGTTATAAGAAAGAACAACAACAACTTGTATTCATGTAGCGCCTTTAACGTAGTAAAACGTCCCAAGATGCTTCACAGGAGTGTTTTAAGATAAAACAAATGAATTTGACACCAAATAAATTTGATAACAAAGCGACAGGCAGCCTAACTCTGCTGATGTTCATCGGTTGCTTGAGTTTTGTCGTTGTGGTTTGACGTCAACTAGATTTCTGTCTTGTAACTCGCTGCCAGACAATTAAATGTATTATCCTGTTCCAAATATCGGTGACTGTGTCTGGTTCAGCCGCACCGTGTAAACTGTGGAAACAGTGCCACCACTGGGATAAACCAAGAGTTGCAGACAAGGCAGGAGGATAGAAAAATTAAGCGTGTTGAATGATTGTAGGGAACATATAGAAGGGCAGTATTGATGCATACTATAGCTAATACAGCGTTGTAGAAAATTACACTCAAATTGTAATCTCTTGTCTTACCAGGTTTGTCTAGTCTGTCGTGTTTTTGGTTTATTTTATACTCGATTAAAATGTTTATTACAGTTTAATTACATTTGGTAAGGTGACTGAGCATACCTCGAGGCATCCCTGATAAACTGCCACTGTTTGATGTCAACATCATTAAAAATTGTGGCTTAACTCGATAAGGAGCTCACCTCTGCCTGACTTCCCGCAGACAGCACTCATCCACCAGTACCGTGCTGATTGAAAAACTCGATGAGGGTTCGGGTGGTAATGGGCTCTGCTTATTTTACTTTTTCAGTACTGGAATTGTGGTCTTAAGCAAACAGTAGGTGCCAGCATCTGTATAAGACCCTCCCGGGCATTACATTGGGCAACAATGCCGTCTATTCACCTTTGGGCCCTGGACGAAAGTGATGTAACATGTATGTCGTCTTTTGGATGAGATGTTAAACCGAGGCCCCGTCTGCTCTCTCAGGTGAACGTAAAAGATCCCATGGCACTATTTCAAGGAAGAGCAGAGGAGTTATCCCTGTGTCCTGGCCAATATTTATCCCTCAATCAACATCACTTATAAATAGTTTATCTGGCCATTATCACATTGCTGTTTGTGGGAGCTTGCTGTGCACAAATTGGCTGCTGCATTTCCTACATTACAACAGTGACTACACTTCAAAAAAACATACTTCATTGGCTGTAAAGTGCATTGGGACATCTGGTGATTGTGAAAGGCACTATATAAATGCAAGTCTTTTTCTTTTCTTTTTCTTGTCTTTTCTTTCTCTCTGTCTTTCTTTCCTTCTTTCATTCACTCCCCTGCTCCCTCCCTTCTTGTCTGACTTCCAAGTCTGGAATGAGTTGCAGCTTTCTGCATCTCAGCATTGGGAACATTGAAGCTATTGGGGTAGATTTTCAGCTTGCTGCCCAGGTGTAACACTGCCCAGGTGTAACTTAACGCTGCCCAGGTGTAACACTGCCCAGGTGTAACTTAACGCTGCCCAGGTGTAACACTGCCCAGGTGTAACACTGCCCAGGTGTAACGCTGCCCAGGTGTAACACTGCCCAGGTGTAACTTAACGCTGCCCAGGTGTAACGCTGCCGTTATATGCTGATACGGTGAGATGGAGTAAGGCTGGAAGAGGCTTGTGGAGCTTAAACACCGGCATAGGGCCGAATGGTCAGTTTCTAAGCGATAAATTCGATGCAAGTGTTGCCTTTACAAATTCCTATGTCCACATTAATAATGGAAAGTGTGTGTATGGCTTGTTAGGCTGTAACGTCACACTCTGTGAGTGTCAGTTGTGGCTCAGTGGGTAGCACCCTCACCTCTAAGTCAGAAGGTTGTGGGTTCAAGTCCCACTCCACAGATTTGAGCACAAAAATCTGAGCTGACACTCTAATGCAGTACTTAGAGAGTGCTGCATTGTCGGAGGTGCTGTCTTTTGGGTGAGACGTTAAACCGAGGTACTGTCTGCTCTCTCAGTTTGATGTGAAAGATCCCATGGCAATACTTTGAAGAAGATCAGGGGAGTTATCCCCGGTGTTCTGGTCAATATTTATCCCTCAATCAACGTAACAAAAACAGATTATCTGGTCATTATCTCATCGCTGTTTGTGGGAGCTTGCTGTGCACAAATTGGCTGCTGCGTTTCCTACATTACAACAGTGACTAGACTGCAAAAAGTACTTCATTGGCTGTAAAGCGCTTTGAGTCATCCGGCAGTAGTGAAAGGCGCTATATAAATCCAAGTCTTTCTGTTCTTTTTCTTTCCAGTGGATGCCTGCAAGCTCCAATCCAATTATCTCACCCTCAGTCCCGCCTCACCTCAAATATCCGCTTGTTCTTGACTGCCTGGGGATTGACTCGCAGGCCTCTAGTAATCGGAACTTCCTTCAGGGTGCAGCATAACCTGCAGTCACTCATTGGCTCTCACCTTACTCCTGTCCATTCACTGCGGGACACGTTCCAGTTCTGCCAGCACAATTGACGGCTGCCCAGCAATTAGAGAGATTAATTCGACAAAAGAACCCGAAGGCATAAAGTACTGCGACTAATTAATCGGACTGTGGAAAACCCATTGAATTGGCTTATCTGGCTGTGGGTAGCAGCGTGATAGCGAACTTTGTTTAATTTGCAAATCTCACTTCAAATTAAGAACTCTATTTTTACATTTTAAAGGTCCGTACTTTAAAGAAAGAAAGACTTGCATTTATATAGCGCCTCTCACGACCACCAGACGTCTCAAAGCACTTTACAGCCAATGAAGTACTTTTGGAGTGTAGTCACTGTTGTAATGTGGGAAACGCGGCAGCCAATTTGCGCACAGCAAGCTCCCACAAACAGCAATGTGATAATGACCAGATAATCTGCTTTTGTTACGTTGATTGAGGGATAAATATTGGCCAAGACACCGGGGATAACTCCCCTGCACTTCTTCAAAATTGTGCCATGGGATCTTTTACGTACCTACCTTGCCAAGCTTTTTGTTATCTGCCCTAATATCTCTTTAAATGGCTCGATGTCAATTTTTTTTTTTATTGTGCTCCTGTAAAGCGCCTTCGGGATGTTTTATTACATTATTGGTGCTATATAAATACAAGTTGAGATTAAATTCTGCTCAACATCTATTTTCACTTGAATTGATCCCAGCTGGCTATACTGGAATCTCACTACAGAACCCCCTATCGATATACAAAGTATAAGGATCACTGAGCTGGCATGAACTATCTGCATAATTACTGAAAGGAACATTTTGATTCGTCCAATAAATGGCATCTTTTGAAATGGCAGCTTGAAGATATTCAACTCGAACTCTCCGATTCTGTTGGATGACCTAGCCGGCATAACCAGAGGTCAGCGTGTGAGAAAGGCATTGCTTTAAGCCCACAAAAGAACACCTACTTCTTTTACAGGCCTTACAGGAGGCGCACTCAGCTGGAAAGAAAGGAAGAAAGATTTGCATTTATATAGTGCCTTTCACAACCTCAGGATGTTCCCAAAATGCTTTACAGCCAATTCATACTTTTGAAGTGTAGTCACTGTTGTAATATTGGAAATGTGGCAGCCAATTTGCGCACAGCAAGCTCCCACAAACAGCAACGTGATAATGACTAGATAATCTGTTTTAGTGATGTTGATTGAGAGATAAATATCGGCCAGGACCTCAGGATAACTCGCCTGCTCTTCTTCGAAATAGTGCTGTGGGATCTTTTACATCCACCCGAGAGAGCAGACGGGGCCTTGGTTTAAAGTCTTATTCGAAAGATGAAAGGTTGCAACTGGACAGTCCTAGCTTTGTGTGGCTTCAAGTGGTGAAGCCCTGGACTGAAAACACTGGCCCTCTTGGTCGTCGCATTAATTACCATCGGGCTTACCTTAAGCTTCATTGAACGAGCCTTCCATGTTCCTCGTCAGAGTGTCTCTGAGCAATTCAGCTGGGCTGTTGCCTTTCGGAGCTAGCGAGGTGCACAGCTGCATGTGTGCCCTGATTAAGTGGTTTAACGTAACGCTCGTGGTCAAGCCGTGTGGTGGCTGATGTGCAACGGTCACCACACGTTAAAAAAATCCACACACAGGCATCTTCCACCCCCTCAACTGGAGTTCAGGACTGGGACATCGGGTCCTTCATTGTAACATCTGTGATGATGATGAGTGAGTTCTCCTGCTCTTTATTGGACACTGCACTAGTTTCCACCGTGGAAAGCTGTCTAGATCCACAGGTTCTCGTACTGTTCCAGAGTGTTCCAGAACAGAAACTGGCCATTTGTTCCTCCGAGTCGACACTGGTGTTTATCCAGTTTAATCCCACCCTCCTGTTTAATGTTCCTCTTTCCCAAGCAACTAATGGAGAAACTAGAGAAGCTGGGATTGTTCTCCTTGGGGCGGAGAAGGTTAAGGGAAAACTTAATACACTGTTCCAGATCATGAAGGGAGATGCTGGGCTAGAAATTGGGAATCCGAACGTACCCACTGGCGCCCAGGCTGCAAAGAGTTGCGGTCTCAGGCCTCCGGGCGGATGGCAGCGTGAAGGCCCAGGGGCACAGGCGGATCAGAAGTCTCCCTGGGATCACATGGACCCGGTCCTCCAATGACAAAGGAGGATTCCATTGCAATCATTTACAAAGGGAATTTCAATTTTTTGATAAATCATTTTAAACATCCTAATCCAGGCCAGTATTTACATAAACTCATTTAAAGTGCATGTGCGTGATTTTTGATTTTTTTAAGTGTTTCATTTAAGGCTTGTATATAGCCATACACTGATGCATGCAGGCCCAAAACCTGGAAGTTGCGGGGTTACAACGGTGTACTCTGGGAGTACGCGGTCTGGGAGATCGCAACGTCGGGGCCACGGTTTCCACTGGCCGGAGGGTTGGTAAAGCATCGGCAAAGGAATCGGAGATGAGATGAGGAGAATTTGTTTTTTACGCAGCGAGTTGTTAGATCTGGAACGCGCTGCCTGAAAGGTTGGTGGAGGCAAATCAATAATAACTATCAAAAGGGAATTGGATCGATACTTGAAATTTGCTGGGCCATTGGGAAAGAGCGGGTGTGGGACTAATTGGATCACTCTTTCAAAGAAACGGCACAGACACAATGGGCCGAATGGCCTCCTTCTGTGCTGTACTATTCGAACTACCTAAATCAAAAGAATTTGCGGACTATATTTCACCATATGTGAGCTAATGGGACTTGATTCAGGAAACTGGCGCAGTGATTCTCAAATGACCCAATCTCCTCCCACATCCACACTTGGGACATTGATCAATGTTACCACCAGCTGTCTCTCTATATTTCAAATTAACTATCCGCAGTACATTGTTTTATCTGCACGAGTTTGCAATGAACAGAGCTTTGCACAAGGGAATCAATTGAACTGCATGATGCATATAGTGCAGGATGTAATTTAATGCGATTAAAAATTCAAAGTTAAAGTTGTATCAAATGAAGTCAAATGTGTTTGAGAAACTTTCCCTGTTTTATGAATCCATTTCCTTTTTTTTTTGAAGAGGCCAGAAGTAGTGAGTGCCATGCTTTTACTCACACCTTACAGTATTGCAGACAGGAAGTTTGGACAGGAATTTAATTGTTTGTTAAAATGCAGTGCTCGACTTTCCACTCATTGCTTGGGCCTAAAAACTGGGCAATGTTCCAACCTGAGCGATGTTTCAGCTTTCAGGATCGCTGGAAGATCGGCCATTTTTCTGATCGCTACTTTCAGCTTTTTGGGGGGAGGGCGATAGCTTAGCGATCATCAGTGGAAAGTTTAGCCCCATAGTGTCTGCTGTGGCTCAGCTGGATAGCACTCTCACCCCGGACTCGCAAGGTCGTGGCTTCCAACCCCACTCTCACTCCCGCACAAAACCCAGGCTCACCCTCCAGTACTGCGCTGTCGGAGGTGCCGTCCTCCGGGTGAGATGTTAAACCAATATCTGCTCTCGGGGGGGAATGAAGAGATCCCATGGCACTATTTTGAAGAAGAGCAGGGGAGTTTGTCCTGGGCAATATTTGTCCCTCAATCGACATAACAAACAGATTATCTGGCCATTATCACATTGCTGTTTGTAGGAGCTTGCTGTGCGTAAATTGGCTGCTGGGTTTTCTACATTACAACAGGGACTACACTCCAAAAGTACTTCATTGGCTGTAAAGTCCTGAGGTTGTGCAGGGTTCTATATAAATGCAAATCTTTTAAGTTGTTAGGCTTGCCACGAAGCGTTGTTTTTTGCGGAGAATGTCAATACTAACTTCATTGTGGGTCTGATTAACATAAGAACATAAGAAATAGGAGCAGGAGTAGGCCAGATGGCCCCTCAAGTCTGCTCCGCCATTTAATACGATCATGGCTGATCTGATCATGGACTCAGGTCCACTTCCCTGCCTGCTCCCCATAACCCCTTATTCCTGTCTATCTCTGTCCTAAATGTATTCAATGACCCAGCCTCCACAGCTCTCTGAGGCAGCGAATTCCACAGATTTACAACCCTCTGAGAGAAGAAATTCCTCCTCATCTCAATTTTAAATGGGCGGCCCCTTATTCTAAGATTATGCTCCCTAGTTCTAGTCTCCCCTATCAATGGAAACATCCTCTCTGCATCCACCCTGTCAAGCCCCCTCATCATCTTATACATTTCGATAAGACCACCTCTCATTCTTCTGAATTCCAATGAGTAGAGGCCCAACCTTCTCAACCTTTCCTCATAAGTCAACCCCTCATCTCCGAAATCAACCCAGTGACCTTCTCTGAACTGCCTCCAAAGCAAGTATATCCTTTTGTAAATATAGAAACCAAAACTGTACGCAGTATTCCAGGTGTGGCCTCACCAATACCCTGTATAACTGTAGCAAGACTTCCCTACTTTTATACTCCATCCTCTTTGCAATAAAGGCCAAGATACCATTGGCCTTCCTGATCACTTGCTGTACCTGCATACTAACCTTTTGTGTTTCCTGCACAAGTACCCCCAGGTCCCGCTGTACTGCGGCACTTTGCAATCTTTCTCCATTTAAATAATAACTTGCTCTTTGATTTTTTCTGCTAAAGTGCATGACCTTACACTTTCCAACATTATACTCCATCTGACAAATTTTTGCCCACTCACTTAGCATGTCTAGGTCCTTTTGCAGATTTTTTGTGTCCTCCTCACACTCTAACTGTGGGAATAAAGCTCGTCTATACATTCAAAGACATTTTAGCTCCCTCCTTGTTATGTGTGTAATGTACTAATACTCCGGAGGTTGCAATAACGGGCTCAATTTATCCAAAGCAATTTTTTGGTGTACTTGAAGAGTTACGCTCAATATTTTGGGGCCTATGTACGGCAAAAGAAAATTCTAAGTTTCCCCATTGGATTTCTTCATTTTGGCATGGCCTAACCCGACCTTTAGTTTTGGGCAGTGGAGCCTTGATCTGCGGCAAAAAGATCGGACTACCATGGTAACCAGGGATGTTGACAAACTTTTGGGGGCACCCAAAACGGTGGAGAACGCTCCATCAGCCCTCACGGTCGACAGTGTCAAAGGCCTTTGTAAGATCGAAAAGGCCATGTATAAGGGCTGGCGCTGCTCCCTGCATTTTTCCTGCAGTGGTCGTGCTGCAAAGATCATGTCCGTTGTTCCCCGTAGGAGACGAAATCCGCATTGTGACTCCGGGAGGAGCTCCTCGGCCACAGGGAGAAGACGGTTGAGGAGAACTCTCGCGACAACCTTCCCAGTGGTTGACAGCAGGGAGATTCCTCTGTAGTTGTTACAGTCGGATTTGTTCCCCTTGTTAAAGATGGTCACGATCACTACATCTCTGAGATCTCCCCGGCATGCTTTCCTCCCTCCAGATGAGAGAGATGAGGTCATGTATCCGTGCCAACAGCGCCTCTCTGCCATATTTTAGCGCCTCAGCAGGGATTCCATCTGCACCCGTAACCTTGTTGTTCTTGAGCTGTTTTATGGCTTTGCCGACCTCGTGCAGTGTTGGAGTCTCACTGAGGTGGTGGCGGGTCGCATGCTGCGGGATGGAATCGAGAACACTCGAGTCAAAGGCAGAGTCTCGATTGAGGAGATCTTCAAAGTGATGTTTCCAGCGGGCCCTGACAGCCTCAGTGTCCTTGATGAGTGTTTCCCTGTTCTTGGCCAGGAGTGGGATGGGGCCTTGGGAGTTTGGACCGTAGGTGGTCTTGACGGCAATGAAGAATCCTCGCACATCGTGGCTGTCGGCCAGTTGTTGTATCACCTGCACTTTCTCTATCCACCACCTGTGCTTTAGGTCCCGGGTTTTTTGTTGGACCTCAGCCTTGAGCCGTCTACAACGTTGCTTTGTAGCTCCCGAGTTTGCTTGTTGCTTGAAGCTCAAGAAGGCTCTGCGTTTACGATCTATTAGTTCTTGGATTTCCTGATCATTTTCATCAAATCAGTCCTGGTGTTTTCTGGTTGAGTGACCAAGTGTCTCTTCACAGGCACTGGTTATAGAGGCCTGGAGGGCAGACCAAGTGCTGTGGGCACTCAGCATCTCAGGGTCATCAAGGCACGCCAGATTGGCTGTGAGGTGCTGGCTGTATAGGGCTCTCTTAGCTGGGTCCTTAAGTGCCCAGGCATTAATTTTTTTGCGGCACTGCTTCTGCTGTCCCCTCTGCTTTGGGGTAACGTTAATATTAATGACGGATTAGGCAATGGTCCGTCCAGCAGTCGTCCGCTCCTGTCATGGCGCGGGTGATACGCACATCCTTGCGATCCCTGGCTTGGACGATGACATAGTCCAGCAGGTGCCAGTGTTTGGAGCGAGGGTGTTGCCACAATGCCTTGTATTTGTCCCTCTGGTGGAACAGGGTGTTGGTAACATAGAAACATAGAAACATAGAAAATAGGTGCAGGAGTAGGCCATTCGGCCCTTCTAGCCTGAACCGCCATTCAATGAGTTCATGGCTGAACATTCAACTTCAGTACCCCATTCCTGCTTTCTCGCCATACCCCTTGATCCCCCTAGTAGTAAGGACCTCATCTAACTCATTTTTGAATATATTTAGTGAATTGGCCTCAACAACTTTCTGTGGTAGAGAATTCCACAGGTTCACCACTCTCTGGGTGAAGAAGTTCCTCCGCATCTCGGTCCTAAATGGCTTACCCCTTATCCTTAGACTGTGACCTCTGGTTCTGGACTTCCCCAACATTGGGAACATTCTTCCTGCATCTAACCTGTCTAACCCCGTCAGAATTTTAAATGTTTCTATGAGGTCCCCTCTCATTCTTCTGAACTCCAGTGAATACAAGCCCAGTTGATCCAGTCTTTCTTGATAGGTCAGTCCCGCCATCCCGGGAATCAGTCTGGTGAACCTTCGCTGCACTCCCTCAATAGCAAGAATGTCCTTCCTCAAGTTAGGAGACCAAAACTGTACACAATACTCCAGGTGTGGCCTCACCAATGCCCTGTACAACTGTAGCAACACCTCCCTGCCCCTGTACTCAAATCCCCATGCTATGAAGGCCAACATGCCATTTGCTTTCTTAACCGCCTGCTGCACCTGCATGCCAACCTTCAATGACTGATGTACCATGACACCCAGGTCTCTTTGCACCTCCCCTTTTCCTAATCTGTCACCATTCAGATAATAGTCTGTCTCTCTGTTTTTACCACCAAAGTGGATAACCTCACATTTATCCACATTATACTTCATCTGCCATGCATTTGCCCACTCACCTAACCTATCCAAGTCGCTCTGCAGCCTCACAGCATCCTCCTCGCAGCTCACACTGCCACCCAACTTAGTGTCATCCGCAAATTTGGAGATACTACATTTAATCCCCTCATCTAAATCATTAATGTACAGTGTAAACAGCTGGGGCCCCAGCACAGAACCTTGCGGTACCCCACTAGTCACTGCCTGCCATTCTGAAAAGTACCCATTTACTCCTACTCTTTGCTTCCTATCTGACAACCAGTTCTCAATCCATGTCAGCACACTACCCCCAATCCCATGTGCTCTAACTTTGCACATCAATCTCTTGTGTGGGACCTTGTCGAACGCCTTCTGAAAGTCCAAATATACCACATCAACTGATTCTCCCTTGTCCACTCTACTGGAAACATCCTCAAAAAATTCCAGAAGATTTGTCAAGCATGATTTCCCTTTCACAAATCCATGCTGACTTGGACCTATCATGTCACCTCTTTCCAAATGCACTGCTATGACATCCTTAATAATTGATTCCATCATTTTACCCACTACCGATGTCAGGCTGACCGGTCGATAATTCCCTGTTTTCTCTCTCGCTCCTTTTTTAAAAAGTGGGGTTACATTGGCTACCCTCCACGCTATAGGAACTGATCCAGAGTCAATGGAATGTTGGAAAATGACTGTCAATGCATCCACTATTTCCAAGGCCACCTCCTTAAGTACTCTGAGGAGTTCAAGTCAGCATGGATTTATGAAAGTGAAATCATGCTTGACAAATCTTCTGGAATTTTTTGAGGATGTAACTAGTAGAGTGGACAAGGGAGAACCAGTGGATGTGATGTATTTGGAATTTCAAAAGGCTTTTGACAAGGTCGCACACAAGAGATTGGTGTGCAAAATCAAAGCACATGGTATTGGGGGTAATATACTGACGTGGATAGAGAACTGGTTGACAGACTGGAATCAGAGAGTTGCGATAAACAGGTCCTTTTCAGAATGGCAGGCAGTGACTAGTGGGGTGCCGCAGGGCTCAGTGCTGGGACCCCAGCTATTTACAATATACATCAATGATTTGGATGAAGGAATTGAGTGTAATATCTCCAAGTTTGCAGATAACACTAAGCTGGGGGGTGGTGTGAGCTGCGAGGAGGATGCTATGAGGCTGCAGAGTGACTTGGACAGGTTAGGTGAGTGGGCAAATGCATGGCAGATGCAGTATAATGTGGATAAATGTGAGGTTATCCACTTTGGGGGCAAAAACGCAAAGACAGAATATTATCTGAATGGTGGCAGATTAGGAAAAAGGGAGGTGCAACGAGACCTGGATGTCATGGTTCATCAGTCATTGAAAGTTGGCATGCAGATACAGCAGGTGGTGAAGAAGGCAAATGGTATGTTGGCCTTCATAGTTAGGGGATTTGAGTATAGGAGCAGTGAGGTCTTACTGCAGTTGTACAGGGCCTTGGTGAGACCTCACCTGGAATATTGTGTTCAGTTTTGATCACCTAATTTGAGGAAGGATGTTCTTGCTATTGAGGGAGTGCAGCGAAGGTTCACCAGACTGATTCCCGGGATGGCTGGACTGACATATGAGGAGAGACTGGATCAACTGGGCCTTTATACACTGGAGTTTGGAAGGATCTCATAGAAACATATAAAATTCTAACGGGACGGGACAGGTTAGATGCGTGAAGAATGTTCCCGATGTTGGGGAAGCTCAGAACCAGGGGACACAGTCTCAGGATAAGGGGTAGGCCATTTAGGACTGAGATGAGGAGAAACTTCTTCACTCAGAGTTGTTAACCTGTGGAATTCCCTGCCGCAGAGAGTTGTTGATGCCAATTCATTGGATATATCCAAGAGGGAGTTAGATATGGCCCTTACGGCTAAGGGGATCAAGGGGTATGGAGAGAAAGCAGGTAAGGGGTAATGAGGGAATGATCAGCCATGATCTTATTGAATGGTGGTGCAGGCTCGAAGGGCCGAATGGCCTACTCCTGCACCTATTTTCTATGTTTCTATGTAAGTTCAGGCAGACTTGAACAACCTACCAACAACCCCTCTCAAATCTAGAAGCCCATTTTGGACCGTCGCCAAAGCACTTCAGCCATCTCCCCTCAGCCTTGATGACCGATGGCGAAATGCTTGGAAGAACTGCGGCATATGGAATGGATTCCTTATCGAGAACCCCACGTACAACCTGAAGGTCCAAACCTTCCTGGCAAATAGTGGACAACCATCGACCGTCTCAGAACTGGTCACGGTCGATGCTGCCACCTTCTCCATCGGTGGAAGGTTAAAGCCTCCCCATCCTGTGACTGTGGAGCTCCTAATCAGACCCTGGAGCACATCATCGAGCACTGCCCTCAGAGGGAATTCACAGGCAGCCTACAAAACATAGAAACATAGAAACATAGAAAATAGGTGCAGGAGTAGGCCATTCGGCCCTTCGAGCCTGCACCACCATTCAATAAGATCATGGCTGATCTTTCACCTCAGTACCCCTTTCCTGCTTTCTCTCCATACCCTTTGATCCCTTTAGCCGTAAGTGCCATATCTAACTCCCTCTTGAATATATCCAATGAACTGGCATCAACAACTCTCTGCGGAAGGGAATTCCACAGGTTAACAACTCTCTTATATGGCTCAGGGTCAAATTTTGTTTTTGATCATCATCATCATAGGCAGTCCCTCGGAATCGAGGAAGACTTGCTTCCACTCCTGAAGTGAGTTCTTAGGTGGCTGAACAGTCCAATACAAGAACCACAGTCTCTGTCACAGGTGGGGTAAGTTGTTTAACAGATAGTCGTTGAGGGAAAGGGTGGGTGGGACTGGTTTGCCGCACGCTCTTTCCGCTGCCTGCGCTCGATTTCTGCATCCTCTCGGCGACGAGATTCGAGGTGCTCAGCGCCCTCCCCGATCACTTCCTCCACTTAGGGCGGTCTTTGGCCAGGGACTCCCAGGTGTCGGTGGGGATGTCGCACTTTATCAGGGAGGCTTTGAGGGTGTCCTTGTAATGTTTCCTCTGCCCACCTTTGGCTCGTTTGTCGTGAAGGAGTTCCGAGTAGAGCGCTTGCTTTGGGAGTCTCGTGTCAGGCATGCGAACAATGTGGTCTGCCCAGCGGAGCTGATCAAGTGTGGTCAGTGCTTCAATGCTGGGGATGTTGGCCTGGTCGAGGTGCGTCTGTCCTCCCAGGGGATTTGTAGGATCTGCGGAGACATTGTTGGTGGTATTTCTCCAGCGACTTGAGGTGTCTACTGTACATGGTCCATGCCTCTGAGCCATACAGGAGGGCGGGTATTACTACAGCCCTGTAGACCATGAGCTTGGAGACAGTTTTAAGGGCCTGGTCTTCAAACACTCTTTTCCTCAGGCGGCCGAAGGCTGCACTGGAGGCGGTGTTGAATCGCGTCGTCAATGTCTACTCTTGTTGATAGTATCAAATTTTGTTTTTGATAATGCTCCTGTGAAACGACTTAGGACGTTTTACTACGTTAAAGGCGCTATATAAATTCTTCATCATCATCATAGGCAGTCCCTTGAAATCGAGGAAGACTTGCTTCCATTCTAAAGGTGAGTTCTCAGGTGACTGAACAGTCCAATACGGGAATTACAGTCTCTGTCACAGGTGGGGTAAGTTGTTTTTTTTTTTTTTTTTTTTTTAATTCATGTCCAATCGTTATCCAATCGTTACAATTCTTTGTCAAACGCCAGAGGTCACCCTGCACCAGTCAAGGATCACTCTGCGCCAATGCTCTTAGCCAAAAGGCCTAGAGCCACTGCACCGTTCCTGGAAGTACTGCAATACCAGGTTCGTGCCATGGAGGTGGATGGGTCAGGTCCCCCACACACCTCCGTGGAGGTGGATGGGTCACCAATCCCACCCACCTCCTGTTTACAAAAATGTAAGCATATACCTTCCTGACCAGGGAGAAACCACCCGGACGTCATGGTGGCTGGTCAGGTTAGTTATGCAGATCTTAGCCAAAAGGCCGAGAAGCAGGTGGGGTAAGTTGTTTAACTACAAGCTGCCTCAGAATAAAGATTAACAGATTCAAAAATTATAGTAAAATTACTTTTTTTTTTAGTTTGCATAAATTACCTGTGAGGTAAGGGTGGCTGCATCTAATCTCTTAATTATTACAGTCTAGTACGATTGAATACCAAGTTTCTCAATAACCCATGGTTGGACAGCCTCTGAGACGCTGATGTCAATCTCAGGGGACACTATTGTTGTGGAGTAATGAGTCTCGAATCACTTCTATTCTTCAGCTGAGATCAAATCAGCTTCTGACTGAACTTGTCACCAAAATAGTGAAGGTAACAGAACCAAGAATAATATCAAAGAAAATGCTCCCCCTTCGTAGAAAGGCCGAGTAATTTGCGTACTTTTTTATTTAAGCATTTATTTTATCTACTTCAATAATAAATGGGGCGGAGCGTCTTTAAGCTGCCATTCGCTCCTGGGGTTCCATTGACAATCGGAGGTCTGGAGCTTCACGTTCCCGGTTTGACATTCTCAGCCGCCAGTGTTTGACAAATCTCAGATCTGAGATTTTCCATTGTCAGTCAGCCACACTTCGCCTCATGCTGAGAAAATGGATCTGGTGAAGCGCGGTGAGCTGTGACCACTGCTTGGGCCAGGGAGATGGCCCGTCTGCCCACTAAACAAGGTTCAGCCGTGGCTCAGTGGGCAGCACTCTCGCCTCCGAGTCAGAAGGCTGTGGGTTCAAGTCCCACTCCAGAGACTTGAGCACAAAAATCCAGGCTGAAACTCCAGCGCAGTACTGAGGGAGTGCTGCACTGCCGGAAATAAGAATTAGGAGTAGGAGTGGGCCATACGGCCTTTCGAGCCTGCTCCTCCATTCAAGAAGATCATAGATGTTCTTTGACCTCAACTCCACTTTCTCGCCCAATCCCCATATCCCCCAGAGTCCAAAAATCCTATCGATCTCAGCCTTGAATATACTCAGCAATGCTCTCAGATTACAGCCTTTCAGATAATGACTGAGGCCTTGTCTTCCCTCTACAGGCATGGTGCTGTTTTGAAGAAGAGCAGGAGAGTTCTCCCCGGTGTCCCAGCCAATATTTATGCCCGAACTGACTCTGCTAATTGGAAGTTCTCTGAGTGAAAGCAAATCTTATAACGGGAAGCTTACGATAAGCGTTTGCCTCTAACCACTCCCCCCCGTGTTTTAGTCTCCTGTGGACTTGGAGGGCAAAATTCCTCTTCATGAAAAATGGAATAGTCCCATCTTTCTTTATAATTATCAACCCGCTGCCGAATTTTTATTGTCAAGTAAGTCTTGGCTATCCATGATTTTGATGGCTGGCTATTTTAGCGGGAAAAACAGAGATTTTACACTATAAGCGGAATTTTATTTTGGCTTTGATCTCTTCTGTAACGAAAATAAATGTTAGAAGCTGCAAAAATAATTCAGTACTGAATGATACAATGAGGTTAATAAGGCCATAAACATGCAAACCAAGCACGAGGGTTTATTTCTAGAGGGATAGAATTGGAAAGTAGAGAAGCTATGTTAAACTTGTATCGAACCTTGGTTAGACCACACTTGCAGTACTGTGTACAGTTCTGGTCGCCACATTATAAAAAGAATATCGAGGCATTGGAGAGGGTGCAAAAATGATTTACAAGGATGATACCAGAAATGAGTATACTTATCAGGAAAAGATGAACAGGCTGGGTCTCATTTATCTTGAAAAGAGAAGGTTGAGGGGTGACCTAATAGAGGTCTTTAAAACTTTGAAAGGTTTTGATGGAGTGGATACAGAGAGAGTGTTTCCACTTGTGGGGAAGAGCATAACTAGAGGCCATCAGTATAAGATAGTCACCCAGAAATCCAATAAGGAATTCTGAAGAAACTTCTTTACCCAGAGAGCGGTGAGAATGTGGAACTCGCTGCCACAGGGAGTGTTTGAAGCAAATAGTATCGATACATTTAAGGGGAGGCCAGATAAACATATGGGGGGAGAAGGGAATAGAGGGTTATGCTGATAGAATAAGATGAGGAAAGATGGGAGGAGGCTCGAGTGGAGCATAAACACCGCATGGACTGGTTGGGCCGAATGGCCTGTTTCTGTGCTGCATATCCTGTATAAGAACAGGTTATCCTTGAATCTTTTAACGCAATGTTTTTATATTTGTTGAAGATTTGCCTGCATGACATAGCTGCAAGTTCTTTGAAGAGAAGGAGCCCTCTTGTGGATCGCTTGCAAATTGCACGCTTGCGTGAAATGTCCTGTTTTTATCAGCAAACTGCAGCCTTTCTGCACTGAACTGCTGCAAGAGTCTTTTTCAATTTTAAAATGAATAATTTGCTTTCTTGAGCTTAGAGTTGCATTAAATATAAACACTGCAGGTTGATTTCGCAATCTGATAATTGACTCTTTTTTGAATGTGCTGTATTTATTTCAGGCAATTTGAAGATTATGACTCGGATCAGCGGTCTAAGTTTCCTGGTTTGGGTCTCATGCTGTGTGGGCCACACAGGAGTGTCATTCTTCATTGTTTGAAGCCTGAGATAATTAGTAACACATCTGTTCAAATACTGTATCACACCAGGCCCTTTCTGCAAATATTTACACACAAGCGCCTTAAGAATCCGGAAATTTACAAGCCTGGATCTAAGCATATTAATCGATGTAGCCCTTGCCCATCATTGAATAGTTAAGCCGTGTAATATTGTAACGCTGAATGTAAAGGAGATTTAAAGAAACTGTGGCCCCACATTGTTTGCAGTTCAGTTTTCCCTTGTTTCTTGTGTCTATATAAACAAGAACTTTTATTTAGTTCAACTGTTATCCACTTTATCCCATCAAACTCAGACAGAGGCCATTTTACAGGAGTAGACTACCAGAGATGTAGGGACACTATTGTCCCTCTATCCCCCGCCCTCACCCCACTTCCGACCAGGGACTCTAATACACCACCCTCTGCAGAAATGTCAGCCTCGCTTCTGAGTCAGAGGGTAATGAGACAGGATTAATAAATTATCTCATAATAAAGGATCCTCTAGGAAAGAGTGATCATAGCATGGTTACATTTCAAATTCAGTTGGAGGGTGAGAAAGTTGGATTTCAAATCAGTGTCCTGATCTTAAATAAAGGCGATTACAAAGGTATGAGAACAGAGTTAGCTAAAGTGGACTGGGAAAATAGATTATAAAGTGTGGGATGATTTATAAGCAGTGGCAGACATTTAAGGAGATATTTCATAACTCGCAACAAAAATATATTCTAGTAAGAAGGAAAGAATTTAAGAGAAGGGAGGACCATCCGGGGCTATCTAAGGAAGTAAAAGATGATATCAAATTGAAAACAATGGCAGACAACGTTGCCAAGTTTAGTGGGAGGCCAGAGGATTGGGAAATTTTTAAAAAAACAGCAAAGGTTGAATAAAAAAATAATAAGGAGAGAGAAGATAGATTATGAGAGTAAACTGCCAAGAAATATAAAAACAGATACTAAAAGCTTCTACAAGTATATAGGGCTCAATTTTCCCCAAAGCATTTTTTTGGCGTGCTTGAAGAGTTACGTGTGATTTTTTGGGGCCTAAGTACGCAAACAAAAAATATTGTAAGTTTCCCCGTTGGATTTCTTCATTTTGGCATGGCGTAACCCCACCTTTAGTTTTGTAGTTTTGGGGGTGGAGCCTTGATCTGCACCAAAAAGATCCGGCTGCCATGGTAACCAGGGACACAATGTGAGCTGAGGCTGCAAAGTGAAGCATACAGCCAGCCCCCAACACATTAAAAGAATTGAAAAACACATAGCAACAACTTACCTCCAACCCCGCCCGAAGGGTTGGCCAGTCCGGTCCCATTCTCGGTCCCTGGTTCGGTTCTCTCTTTCTCTCTCTCTCTCTCTCTCTCTCTCTCTCTCTCTCTCTCTCTCTCTCTCTCCATCTGCAATGTGATATAGACAGGCTAAGTAAGAGGGCAAACATTTGGCAGATGGAGTATCAAGTGTGAGGTCACCCATTTTGGCAGGAAAAATAAAAAAGCAAATTATTATTTAAATGGAGAGAGATTACAAAGTGCTGCAGTACAGAGGGACCTGGGGTCCTTGTGCATGAAACACAAAAGCTAGAATGCAGGTACAGCAAGTGATCAGGAAACCAAATGGAATGTTGGCCTTTATTGCAAGGGGGATGGAGTATAAAAGCAGAGAAGTCCTGCTACAACTGTACAGGGTATTGGTGAGGCCACACCTGGAGTACTGCGTGCAGTTTTGGTCTCCGTATTTAAGGAGTGATATACTTGAATTGGAGTTCAGAGAAGGTTCACTAGGTTGATTCCTGAGATGAAGGAGTTGACTTATGAAGATTAGTTGAGCAGGTTAGGCTTGTACTCATTGGAGTTTAGAAGAATGAGAGGTGATCTTATTGAAACATATAAGATCCTGAGGGGGCTCGACAAGGTAAATGCAGAGAGAATGTTTCCCCTCGAGGGGGAATCTAGAACTAGGGGGCATAGTTTCAGAATAAGGAGTCGCCCATTTAGAACTGAGATGAGGAATTTATTCTCTGAGATTCGTGAATCTTTGGAATTCTCTGCCCCAGAGAGCTCTGGAGGCTGGGTCATTGAATATATTTAAGGTGGAGATAGACAGATCTTTGAGCGATAAGGGAGTAAAGGGTTATGGGGAGCGGACAGGGGTGGAACTGAGCCCATGATCAGATCAGCCTTGATATTATTGAATGGCGGAGCAGGCTCGAGGGGCCAAATGGTCTACTGCTGCCCCTATTTCCTATGTTCTTGTGATACCAGGGTCATTCTCTGGAGAGGTTTCAGGTGCTGACACTATTTCCACAGGTGCAGAGAAGGCCAAGAGGTGAATAAACAGAGGTTTTTAAAAGGATGCAGAGTTTTGATAGAGTGAATGGGTAAAGTCAGTTTCCTTTGGTTGGGAATGATTGACGTGGGACCATCAGAATGATCACTAATAGAGTGAGAAGAGTGGTTAGCAGACATCTGTCTGAGCAGAGGATTGTTGGCGTACCGAATACTTTACCACAAGATGTGGTTGAGGTAGAGACCATTGCTTCCTGTAAGGGAAAACTGGATAAATATTTGAAAAAGAGAAAGATACAGGGCTGTGGGGAGATATCGAGGCAGCGAGATTACCTATGGATTGCTATAGCAGAAATTCAGCACAATCACGATGGGATCTTTCTGTGCTGTAAACAGTGTCAGCCGTGGCTCAGTGGGCAGCACCCTTGCCACTGAGTCAGGAGGTTGTGGGTTCAAGTCTCACTCCAGGAACTTGAGCACATGAATCTAGGTTGACCCTCCAGTGCGGTGCTGAGGGATGTTAAAGATCCCATGGCGCTATTTTGAAGAAGAGCAGGGAATCATCTCCGGTGTCCTGGGGCCAATATTTATCCCTCAATCATCATAACAAAAACAGATGATCGGGTCATTATCACATTGCTGTCTGTGGGAGCTTGCTGTGCGCAAATTGGCTGCCGTGTTTTCCACATTACAACACTGACTACACTCCAAAAAATACTTCATTGGCTGTAAAGCGCTTTGAGACATCTGGTGGGTGTTAAAGGCGCTATATAAATCCAAGTCTTTGTTCTGCGGCAAGGTTTGTGCCAATAATTTTGGTTGATTTTGGCGATACAATTCTCGGGAGTTGTGTGTGAGGTATTTTGGTTACTTTGGTTACAATCTCAATTTGTGGAATAAACCTCTATCCACATTTAAACAGAATGATTCCAGACAGGATTCGTATACGATTAACTCTGTGCTGCTGTTTTCTTCAGCTGAGGCTAAAACCCTGCAGTTACACAAAACCCTGGTTGGACCATGCCTGGGGAACTGTGAGCAGTTCTGGGCCCCACACCCTGGGCCCAAGTTTCGAGCCGCGCCTAGAACGGCGCAGTCCCAACCTGGACGCCCGTTTTTTGCGCCACAAAGTGCGCCTAAAAAAAACTTCCAGATTCTCCAGCTCCTCTTGAGTCAGGCGCGGCGCAGCAGGAGCTGTAGGGGGCGGAGCCAGGTCCCTGCGCTGAAAACAGTGTCGGGACCTCTGCACATGCGCGTTACAGTGGGTGCACATGTGCAGTAGCTCCAGGCGCCGAACTGTGTGGGAGGGGCCCGAAGCACGCAGCCCCTAGCCCTGGCCCAATGGCCTCACTGGGGCTGAATGAATAAGGCTCCTCCCACGGCCAGCTCCTGCTTCCCCCTCCCCCCCCGCCCCCGGACTGGACCCGACCCGCGATTCCCCCCCCCCCCACCCAACCTGACCTCCCTCTCCCTCCCCCCCGACCCGACCCGACCTGACCTCCCTCCCCCCGCCCCCGACACGAACCGACCCGCGCTCCCTCCCTACCCGAACCAACCCAACCTCCATCCTCCCCCCCGCCACCCCCCTCGACCCGACCCGACCCGTGCTCCCGACCACCCCCGCTCCCCCTCCCCGACCCCGGACCCGACCCGACCCAATGCCACCTACCTGTAAATCTGGTGCTGGGGACTGGCCCTGCCCGAAGTCTTGTTCAGCCTCCCCCCCCCCCCCCTTCTCCTTTACCCCCCCTTCTCCTTTACCCCCCCTTCTCCTTTACCCCCCCTTCTCCTTTACCCCCCCTTCTCCTTTACCCCCCTTTCTCCTTTACCCCCCTTCTCCTTTCCCCTTCTCCTTTCCCCCTTCCCCTCTCCCCCCTTCTCCTCCTCCCCCCCTTCTCCCCCCTTCTCCCCCTTCTCCCCCATCCCTCCCCCTTCTCCCCATCCCTTCCCCTTCCCTCCCTCCCCCTCTGCCTCCCTCCCTTCCCTCCCCCTGCTCTCCCCGCTCTCTCCCTCTACCCCTCTCCTCCCCCTCCCCTCGCTGTCAGAAACACAGACACTGACAGACAGAGAATGAGAGACACACAGACAGACAGAGAGCTAGAGACACTGACAGAGACACACTGGGGGGGGGGGGGGGCATCCCAGCACGCTGTTGGAGGGCCCCCGGTGCTGCAGTCGGTAAGTAGAAAATGTTTTATTTATTGATTTAAAAAAAAAATTATTTCTTATTAATTTTTTTTGATTGATTTATTGGTTGATTTATTGATGTTTTTATCATTTATTATTGATGATGGCTCTTTATTTGTAAAACTGAAGTGTTTAATGTTTGTAAACTTCCCTTTAAACCCCCTCCCCATTCCCTGCGCCTGATTTGTAACCTACGCCTGATTTTCTAAAGTGTAGACAAGGTTTTTTCGAGCGTACAAAAATCTTCACTTACTCCATTCTAAGTTAGTTTGGAGTAAGTTTTCACTGCCAAAACTTTGAAAACAGGCGTAAGTGGCCGGACACGCCCCCTTTTAAAAAAAAATTCTGTTCCAAAGTGAAACTGTTCTAACTGACTAGAACTGGAGCAAACTAAATGCCGAGAATTCCCATTTCTAAGATACTCCGTTCTACACCACTTGCTCCAAAAAATCAGGAGCAATTGAGGCCGACACTTGTGCCCCTTGGGAGGGAGTGCGGTGTAGGTTTATCAGAATGATACCTGGACTTCAAGCATTGTTACAGGGAGAGATTACACAAATTGGAGTTGTATTCCCTGGAATTTAGACAGTTAGTGGGTAATTTGATCAAAGTTTTCAGGATATTAATGGGAACAAATAGGATAGATAGAGAAAAACTATTTCTGCTGGTTGGGGATTCTAGGACCAGGGGACATGGTCTAAATATTAGAGCCAGGCCTTCCAGGAGTGAAATTAGGAAACACTTCTACAGGCAAAGGTTGGTAGAAGTTTGAAACTGCTGCAAATGGCAATTGATGCTCGATCAATTGTTAATTTTAAATCTGAAATTGATAGCTTTTTTTTAACCAAAGGTATTAGGGATATGGGCCAAAGGCAGGTGTATAGAGTTAGGTCGCAGATCAGTCATAATCTCATTGAATGGCAGAACAGGCTCGAGGGGCTTAATGGCCTACCCCTGTCCTATGTTCCGAACTAGTGATTTGTAAAGTTTTAGTGTTACTTCCTTGTTTCTGAATTCAATGGCCCTTTTCCCAAAGCCAGGTATCCCATACGCTTTCTCAATCACCTTACTAACTTGCCATTGCACTTTCAAAGATTTGTGAATATGCATCCCAAGGTTCCTCTGCTCTTTCACCCCCCTCAAAATAGTGCCAGTTAGATTATAATGCCTTTGACATGTTACCTCAACAGATGGGGTAGTTGGCAGGATTTCCAAGCTGATGACCTGAGCAGACAGATCATTGGGGTAAAGTGGTAATTTTTTGAATACTTGCTAGAGCCTAAATGAGTGTTGGTTAGGTTTGGACGCACAATGGATATATAGATAAGAGCAGTCGGGAAAGGCAGTCACTCAGACTGTAAGTGGACGTCCAGGCCTCCCTTCCTCTGGCAACGCTGAGTCTTCAACCAACTTCAAGGACAGGTTTGGGCCTACCTCAAGTGCGAGCCTTCCCTCGGGGCCTCCCTTCCTCCAGCGATGTCCCTGGCTTTCCTTCATCCACCGCTGGTGTCCTAGGCTTGCCGTGAACACAACGGCTGTGACCATTCTGACCTCTCCTCCCTCCACTCTGAACACCGTGACCTCTCCTCCCTCCACTCTGAACACCGTGACCTCTCCTCCCTCCACTCTGAACACCGTGACCTCTCCTCCCTCCACTCTGAGGGCCCAAGTTTCGGCCTCAGTTGCTCCTGATTTTTTGGAGCAACTGATGTAGAACGGAGTATCTTAGAAATTCAAATTCTCGGCATTTAGTTTGCTCCAGTTCGAGTCAGTTATAACAGTTTCACTTTGGAAGAGAATTTATTTTTCAAAAGGGGGCGTGTCCGGCCACTTACGCCTGTTTTCAAAGTTTCGTCAGTGAAAACTTACTCCAAACTAACTTAGAATGGAGTAAGTGAAGATTTTTGTACGCTCGAAAAAACCTTGTCTACACTTTAGAAAATCAGGCGTAGGTTACAAATCAGGCGTCGGGAATGGGGGGAGGGGGGTTTAAAGGGAAGTTTACAAACATTAAACACTTCAGTTTTACAAATAAAGAGCCATCATCAATAATAAATGATAAAAACATCAATAAATCAACCAATAAATCAATCAAAAAAAATTAATAAGAAATAAAAAAAATTTTAAATCAGTAAATAAAACATTTTCTACTTACCGACTGCAGCACCGGGAGCCCTCCAACAGCATGCTGGGATGCCCCCCCCCCCCAGTGTGTCTCTGTCAGTGTCTCTATCTCTCTGTCTGTCTGTGTGTGTCTCTCATTCTCTGTCTGTCAGTGTCTGTGTTTCTGACAGCGAGGGGAGGGGGAGAGAGAGGGGGAGCAGGGGGAGGGAAGGGGAAGGGTGGAGAGAAGGGGGGGAGGAGGAGAAGGGGAAAGGGGGGGAGAGGAAAAGGGGGAGAGAGGAGAAGGGGAAAGGAGAAGGGGGGGAAGGAGAAGGGGGGGGCAGAAAGGAGAAGGGGGGGGGAAGAGAAGAGGGGAACAGGCTGGGCCCAAGACTTCGGGCAGGGCCCATCCCCAGCACCAAATTTACAGGTAGGTGGCGTCGGGTCGGGTCCGGGGTCGGGGTGGGGGCGTGGTCGGGAGCGCGGGTCGGGTCCAGTCCGGGGGGTCGGGTCCGGTCCGGGGTGGGGGACGAGAAGCGGGAGTCGAGTCAGGTCGGGAGGAAGCAGGAGCTGGCCGTGGGAGGAGCCTTATTCACACAGCCCCAGTGAGGCCATTGGGCCAGGGCCAGGGGCTGCATGCTTCGGGCCCCTCCCACACAGTTTTGGGCGCCTGGAGCTACTGCACTTGCGTGCCCACTGTAGCGCGCATGTGCAGAGGTCCCGGCACTGTTTTCAGCGCAGGGTCCTAGCTCTGCCCCCGACAGCTCGTGCTGCGCCGCGCCAAGGGCCAGAGGACCTGCAGGGAGGTGGAGAATCTGTCAGTTTTTTTTAGGCGCATTTTGTGGCGCGAAAAACGTGCGTCCAGGTCGGGCCTGCGCCGTTCTAGGCGCGGCTCGAAACTTGGGCCCTGAATACCTTGACCTCTCCTTCTTTCACTCTGAACACCCTGACCTCCACCCCACATAATGGACCCGATGCCTGCCCCCAGCCAGGCCTCGGATCACTTACCATCTCACCAAAGGGCACTACCCACCGGCGAGCCTGTGGCCAACATCTTGCCGTAGGCACGAGGCCCATACAGCAGTGCCTGGTCTCCAGTCGTCTTGGACCCCCTTGCCACTGGACCAAGACCTTGCTCAGCTAAGCCCGTAACGACCACCCCACGTTAAAAGAACTCATGCACAGGCATCTTCCACCCTTCAATATGAGTTCGGACCTGGAACGTCAGGACCCTCATGGATTAAGAACTCATTTTTGGAGTGGTAGCAAGTCTTCCTCGATTTCGAGGGACTGCCTATGATGATGATGTTTTCTTCAGTTCGTGACATAAACTTCACACCTTTAGGTTAACATAGAATTTCCTTGCATTATACTCTTCTCTTCTCAGGCAGTCCCCCGGAGCCGAGGATGACTTGCTTCCACACTAACATGAGTTCTCAGGTGACTGATGCAGGATGTACAGACTGTCACAGGTGGGGCAGGTGATAGTTGGAGGGACGGGTGGGTGGGGGGGCTTGGTTTGTCGTGCGTTCCTTCCGCTGTTTGTACTTGGCTTCCTCGTGCTCCCGACGAAGAGACTCGAGGTGTTTGGCGCCTTCCCAGATGCTTCTCCTCCAGGGATTCCCAAGGGTTGGTGGGGATGTTGCATTTTTTCAAGGAGGCTTTGAGGGTATCCTTGAAGCATTTTCTTGGCCCTCCTGGGGCTCGCCTGCCATGACCTAGCTCGGAGTAAAGTGCATGTTTCGGGAGTCTAGTATCGGGCGTGCAGACAATATGGCCCGCCCCCCCCCCGTGGTCAATGCCTCGATGCTGGGGATGTTGGCCTGAAGGAGAATGCTGATGTTGGTACACCTATACTGCCAGTGAATTTTCAGGATTTTGTGGAGGCAGCGTTGGTGTTCTTCTCCAGTGCTTTGATGTGTGTGCTGTACATAGTCCATGTCTCTGAATCATAAAGAAGGGCGGGTATCACAACAGCTCTGTAGACCATGGGCTTGGTGCTGGGTTTGAGATCCTGGTCTTCGAACACTCTTTTCCTCAGGCGACCGAAGGCTACACTGGCGCACTGAAGGCCGTGTTGGACATCGTCATCGATGTCTGCTCCTTGCAGGGGCAGGTTGGTCGAGGACCTTTGTCTTGCTGATGTTTAATGTAAGGCCCAGACTCTCGTACGCTTCAGTGAAGGTGTCAACGATGGTTTGGAGTTTGGATTCCGAGTGTGCTCAAACGCAAGCGCCATCTGCATATTGTAATTCAGTGACGGAGATTGGAGCAACTTTGGATCTGGACCGGAGGCATTGGAGGTTGAACAATTTCCTGTTTGTCCTGTCGGTTAACTCCATTCCAGAGGGAGAGCTTGTTAAAGGTGAGATGAAGCATTGCAGTGAGGAAGATTGAGAAGAGCGTTGGTGCAATGACACAGCCTTGCTTGACTTGTATTAGGTCTGTGGTGGATCCGTTGGTAAGAATCACGGCTTGCATATCATCGTGAAGCAGGCAGAGGATGGTGGCGAATTTTTGAGGACAGGCGAATTTGAAAAGGACACTCCATAATTGCTCACGGTTGACAGAGACGAGGTCAAAGGTGCAGAGGTTGATGCTGCTCCCTACATTTTTCTTGGATTTGTCGTGCGATGAAGATCAATGGGCTGAAATTCAGGGTCTCAAAAAGATCCGTTAATGCCCATTTGTGGCGGCCATTCCAAAAAATCAAATGGCCAGCACTTTGCGGTCAGCGGGCCGACCCAACCTAAATTCAGGTTGAGGATTGTTTGCCGTAGACCCCATCCTACCCAAGTACTTGCACCGCCAATGTTGAGCAATAAAAAAATACTTATCCATCGATTTTCACCTGAATCCGTCGATCCCCCGCCGCGCGGTGCCCCCGGTAGGTTTTTCTGCCGGTGCACCATCTCCGCACTGAGTGCGGTCCGGCAGCTGGCGCCCTTAAAGGGGAAGGCCCACTGCCGCGGCCGCAATGGAAAATTTTTGCCGGTATACTTGCCGATTGGCTGGCAAAATACTGCCCCTGGGTTCGGCCGGGCAGCCTGGCACCCGCTCTGGCCCGGCCGAAACCTTCCCTGGTGGCCCAGTGGCCAAAGTTTAAAAATGATAAAATCTCTCCCCCTTAACCGAGGGGAGAGAGCGTGGTGACGCACACGCTGTGATGTCACCACGCTGATTGACAGCGGCGGAGGCCCTGACCGACCCATTTTCAGCCACTCAGCCTGGCTTTGCGTCTAAGGCCCTCCCCCTTTATGATCTATTTCCTGTAGGACTTTGAAAAATGTCAAGATCCTGAAAATGGATCTACTTACCATGCCAGGAGTTCCAGCGGTGAGTACCACTCCAAAACTCATAGGTGTGCCAGCTTTCTGGTGCACCTGAATTTCGGCCCCCATGTCCGTTATGCCCTTTAGTTGGCAGAATCCACATTGCGACTCTGGGAGGAGCTCTTCAGCCACTGGGAGGCGACGATTGAGGAGGATTCTTGCTATGATTTGCCTTGTGGCAGACAGCAGGGAAACGCCTCTGTAATTACCGCAATCGGACTTGTCCCCTTTCTTGAAGATAGTCACGATTACGGTGTCTCTGAGATAACCTGGCATGCTCTCCTCCTTCCAGGTAAGAGAGATGAGGCCATGGATTCACGCCAAAAGTACTTCTCCGCCATGCTTTAGTGCTTCGGTGAGGATTCCATCTGCTCCTGAGGCCTTGTTGTTTTTCAGTTGTTGGATGGCCTTTTCAACCTCGTGCCGGGCTGGGATTGTGCCAAGGTGTTGGTGGGTAGCATGCTATGGGATGCAGTCAAGGACACTCACGTCAAAGACAGAGTGTCGTTTGAGGAGATCCTCAAAGTGCTCCTTCCAGCGGGCACTGACTGCCTCTCTGTCCTTGATGAGCATCTTCCGATCTTGGCCCTCAATGGATTAGGACCTTGAGTGCTTGAACCGTAGGTGGACTTGACTGTGCTAAAAAATCCACGCACGCCGTGATTGTCGGCTCGTTGCTGGATCTCCTGCGCTTTCTCCACCGCCATTTGTTCTTTAGGTCACGGGTTTTTTGTTGGACCTCGGGCGGGGCAGATAAGAGGTGGGTAATGCTACCCATTGAACACAGAATTTTGTTGCATTATAGCATTGCAAGTAATTAACTGGGAGAAGAAAAAAAATCGTTCATAGGTAGCTACCAGGATGTTGCTCAATATCGAGAGCTTTTCCCAAATTTAAACAGTTGGTGATTTGTGTAAAGAACTTCCAGTGAAAGGTGATGTTTAGCCGGCCACGAGTGGCCCTTTTCTTGCTGCAGGCTTTTCTTGCAGTTTGTGAGTTGCGTTGTGGGGCAGATTTTCAACTTGCCGTTCGTGTGGCAAGCTTCCAATGGAAACTATAATCGAGCAGTTTCTGTAAATTGAGCAGTTTCTGTACCGGGCGCCCATCTGTGACCCCAGTTTTACGTCCAGGCAGAAAATTAAAAATCTACTCCCGTGTGTTTCTGTTAGTAGGGAATTTCCCCGTGCAATTATTTTAAACTGAAACCAAACATCATTATAAAATCCCAACATGTGGAGGACAGAAAAAGGACATTGCCGATCTGGCAAGACCAACAGTGAAAGATAGAAGCTCGTCAGCTATTGGCTATTTGCTTACATAATATTAACAACTTGTATTTATATAGCGCCTGTAACGTAGTGAAATGTCCCAGGGCGCTTCACAGGATTATTATGAGATAAAAAATTTGACACCGAGCCGCATAAATTAGTGCAGCTGACCAAAAGCTTGGTCAAAGAGGTATGTTTTAAGGAGCGTCTTGAAGGAGGAAAGAGAGGCAGCGAGACGGAGAGGTTTAGGCAGAGAGTCCCAGAGCTTGGGGTCCAGGCAACAGAAGTCATGGCCACCAATGGTGGAGCGATTATAATCAGGGATGCTCAAGAGAGCAGAATTAGAGGAGCGCAGATATCTCGGGGGGGGCGTTGTGGGGCTGGAGGAGATTCCAGAGATAGGGAGGGGCGAGGCCATGGAAGGATTTGAAAACAAGAATGAATAATTTTGAAATCGAGGCGTCAGTCCACGGAGGCAGAAATTGGTCTCGAGCGATAGCGCAATAGAGGCGTATCGTATCTGCTGCCCGTTATACCCCCCGCCCAATGGTCAGTTCCATTCACTTCAATAGAACTGCGTATCGGTCGGGGCAGATAAGGGGCAGGGCAATACTACCCGTCTGGCACTACAACCGCAGTCTGACCTCAACCTCCACATGTTGCACACCGGCTCGCCTCTCCCGGGGCCCCCCTCCCCCCGCGGCACAAGACCGAATTTCCATCCCTAAATATTTTATTGCGATTTCTTTTATAAACTCTTCACTGCACCATATGTTAAAATCTTTGGCTGACCAATAGACAGAAATGTTTTTTTAACCAAAAGACCTTCAGAAATTAATGTCACCATGTTTGACGAGGCTGCTCTAGAGTTCCAAAGATTGTTTGTTTGATATCCAAGAAGTATCCAACTTCTTTTCTTTCTAGATTTTTAACACATGCTCAATGGACCTCTGGGGTCAACTTTCCTCATTGTTTTTCTGGACCTTAATGTCTAAAAATTGTCCCACTTCCTTAACATCTGCTTTCAGTAAACTTCAAACAATCCCTTTACACAAACTCAACACGTTTGATTTTCTAATTTGTTATAAGAAGTGATATGTGGTAACAAATCCCGGAAACATGTTCCGAGATCTGAGACGCTCTTAATTGCTGTTGTATCGGCGCCAATATACTTATTCAGGTCAAGCACCGAGAGAGAGAAAAGAAGGGAGCTGTTCATTGTTAGATGGCCTCAGAAGTTGACTGGAAGCATTTACGGGTACCCTTGCACCTTTTTGTATTCAAATCATTTGCAGTCAGTGGCTTTGAGGTGATACCAGTGAGGCTTTTCCTGCCAGTCCAATTTTCCTCAACTCTACTTGGAGAGCCTGAGACATCCCTTGAAGGTTCTGCAAACGTCAGTCCATTTATCTTGCGTTGGGAAATTCACTGCCCCAAGCATCTGAGAGACGTGTGGCAGTAATAACCTTGGTGCCGATATCTTCACAGCCTCTCGCTACAGTGGGCACGCACAAGATGTCTGAAAGTTTACTGAACCCTAGGCTGCTGAAAGTTGGACATATCAATGGCACAAGGTCAGAGGCTCAGGGTCTCATTAGCTTGTCATTTGCTTTTGGTGATAGTAATGACTGGTCGCAATTCTTTAATATGACATTCACCTGTCTATTATTTTGGCGGAAACAGTGGCCCAGAATTGCCTGGATCTGCAATGTACACCATTTGCACTGGAGAGGGTACAATGAAGATTTACGAGGATGTTGCCGGGAATGGAGAATTTTAACTATGAGGACGGATTGGATAGGCTGGATTTGTTTTCCTTGGAACGGAGGAAGCTGAGAGGAGACATCATTGAGGTGTATAAAATGATGAGCAGCTTGGATATGGTGGATAGAAAGGGCATATTTCCCTTAGCGGAGGGGTCGATTAGGGATTGGGATTGGGATGGATAGCCTCTTGTTGGGCAGCACGGACACGATGGGCCAAAGTGGCCTCCTTCTGTGCTGTAAACTTCTATGATTCTATTAATTCCGTTTCATGATCTGATCTGCTCGTTGTGAACTTACCCTTGATATTCAACCACATTACCATCGCTGAATCCCCTCCCACCAACATCCTGGGGAGGGGGGGGTCACCATTGACCAGTAACTTAACGAGACCAGCCACATTAATACTAAGTGTCTCACCTCCCGACTCCCCAAAGACTTCCCACTATCTACAAGGCACAAGTCAGGAGTGTGATGGAATACTCTTTACTTGCCTGGGGATGAGTGCAGCTCCAACAACACTCAACAAACTCGACACCATCCAGGACAAAGCAGCCCGCTTGATTGGCTCCCCATCCACCACCTTCAACACTCACTCCCTCCACCACCGGCGCACCGTGGCTGCAGTGTGTACCATCTACAAGATGCACTGCAGCAACTCGCCAAGGCTTCTTCTTCAGCTCCTCCCAAACCCATGACCTATCTTACCTAGCCACTCGTAGCCAGAGAATATCTTGCAATGGTTTCTCTTCCCGCACCGTTAACTCTACAGTCCCCTAGGATCTGTCCTTGGCCCCTCCTCTTTCCCATCTACATGCTGCCCCTTGGCAACATCATCCAAAGACATAGTGCCAGGTTCTACCTGTATGCTGACAATAGCTAGCTAACCACTTAACCCCTCCACTGTCTCTGTGTTGTCAGATTGCTTGTCCGAAATCCAGTCTTGGATGAGGCTAAATTTCCTCCAATTAAACATTGAGAAGATTGAAGCCATTGTCTTCAGCCTCTTCCACAACCCCCGTTCCCTAGCCATCAATTCCATCCCCTCTCTGGCCACAGTCTCAGGCTGAACCTGGCGGCTTACAACCTTGGTGTAATGGTTATGTATAGCACGCTCATACACTCGCTTACATTGGGCTAGTAAGAAGGGAATTGCGAAGCCTGATGGGTAATGAACTGTCCGTGGTGTGAACTTTAGTATAGATTTACATAAGCAAATCCACCAAGGGCAACAGTCTGGAACATAGACTGTAAACAATATGTGACTCTCAATGAAAACTGTATTCGACTAGTTCGGATTCTCGGGAAGGGATAAGGAAGTCAGTATTTTGGAACAAGAGTTAATTCACACGTCATAGGGACTATGGCAAAGTTCACATCACTGAACAGCATGATTGACATGTGATGAGAGATGGACAGGCGGGAACGAACCACTCAGAGCTAGTCTGATAATAGGCAACAAATCAATGCAACTTCGCTGATAGCAGTAGACCAATCGGAGGCTTTGTAGGAGGATAGCGCCCCTCGAAAAACTGTATATTAATTGTAAACTCTTGTACTTTCAAGGTTCCATGGTTGAACTTTCCATTGCATGTGCTCGAAATAAACCAGTTGTACGGAAGGTTTCGTTTGATGGATTCCGTGGTCGTTATACGGGCGGGGGTGTCGATTCCTTACATCAGGGAGTCCACCTTTAAGGAGAGAAGTCTTCTTTCTATCCCAATACTTGGTGTCCTATTTCACCTGGAGTTGAGCTAGCTTCTGACCCGATCCTATAACCTCCTCATCACAAAGATCGCTTACTTTCACCTCTGTAATATCACCCATCTCTTCCCCTACCTCAGTCCATCTGCTGCTGAAACTCTCATCCAAGCTTTGGTTTAGATCAGCCATGATCTTATTGAATGGCAGAGCAGGCTCGAGGGGCCAGATGGCCTACTCCTGCTTCTATATCTTATGTTCTTATGTTCCTCCAGACTCGACTATTCCAATGCTCTCTTGGCCATCTTCCTATATTCCACTCTCCATAAACTTCAACTCATCCATAACCCTACTGCCTGTATTCTAACTCGCATCAAGTCCTGTTCCCCCTTCACCCCTGTGCTCGCTGACACACATTGGCTCCTGGTTCACCAACACCTTAATTTTAAAATTCTTATGCTCATCTTCAAATCCTTCCATGATATCGCCCCTCCCTATCTCTGTAACCTCCTCAGCTCTACATCCCTCAGATCTCTATGCTGCTCCAATTTTGGTCTCTTGCCAGATTTTAATCGCCCCACCATTGGCGATCGTGCCTTCAGCCGTCTAAGCCCTAAGCTCTGCAATTCCTTCCCCCAACCTCTTTATTTCTCCACCTCTCTCTCCTCCTTTAAGACGCCGCTTAAAACCCACCTCTTTAACAAGTATTGGTCACCTATCCTAATTTCTATCTTTGGCTCAGTGTAATTTTTGTTTTGTAACGCTCTTGTGAAGCATCTTGGGATGTTTTACTATGTGGAAGGTGCTAAATAAATGCAAGTTGTTGTTGTAGAAGGACAAGGGCAGCATGTGTATGGGAACACCATGACCTCCGAGTACTCCTCCAAATCGTACACCATCCTGACTTGGGCGTATAGCGCCATTCCTTCATTATCGCTGAATCCAAGTTCAGGAACTCCCTGCCCAACAGCACTGTGGGAGCACCTTTACCACACGGACTGCAGCGGTTCAAGAAGGTCCACCAGCGCCTTCTCCAGGGCAACAAGTGAAAGGGCAATAAATGCCGGCCTTGCCAGCAACGCCCACATCCTGAGAATAAATAAACAAAAACTCATTTGTGAATGAAGAAAGACTATAGTTGTGCAATGGCATATATTTTCAGGAAATTCTGGTTTGCGTGATGTACAAAGTCATTCCACTCTTCAACAAACAGTTCTTCTTAGCATATAAAAGCGGAAAGTGCTGTGAACAGGCAGCATATGTGGAGAAAGAAACAGAGTTAGTGTTTCAGGTCGAAGACCCTTCGTCAGGGTTCCAAGGTATGCATTTCTAATGGTAGCCCTTCGCTGGAGGGAATGGTAGCTCAACAAGCAGGGCACTTGTAAACATTAATACAGGTGCAACATCCCGAATCCGCAACTCCGAAAACCGGCATAGCTGATGGAGTTGTTCAGAGCACGGATTTTGGTCGAGGATTCCAGATTTCTGACAAGATTATCAAGTCTGAAAACTGGAATCCTCGACGGAATCCGTGCCAGATTTCGGACCTCGCCGCTCAAAACCCGGCACGGATTCAGTCGAGGATTCCGGATTTCAGACTATTGATTTTCTTGTCTGAAATCGGGAAAAACCTCAAAACCGGAACACATTTGGTCGTGAGTATTCCGGATTTCGGACGTTGTACCTGTACACTCAGTGAGACGCCTGTAAATATTAATAAACTTTTAGGAACTCTGTACATATTAACACACTCCCATGGACACCGATAAATATTGAGACACTCCCAGGGACACCTGCAAATATTGAGACACTGCCAGAGACACTTTTAATATTGTTAAACGCCCAGGGACTCCAGTGAATATTTGCTCTCTCCCGGGGACCCCCGTAAATATCAGGAGAACCCTGCAAATTGTTCACACACTCCCAGGGACCTTTAACATTCCTGGCGATCCCTTACAGATATTGACACGCTCCCGGAGTCCTGCACAAATGTCCCATTGAATATATTAATATTTACCGGTGTCTGTGGGAGTGTCTTAATATTTACAACAGTCCTGGGAGCATGCCAATATTTGCAGGTGTCCCATTGAGTGTATTAATATTTACAGGTGTGCCTGGGAGTGTGCCAGTAGTTATAGGTGTCCCTGTCTGTGTATGGACTTTCCAAGTGGCCAGTCACATGGCGAGTTTGCATGATTTAATTTCAAAGTGTACTTAATAAAAGAAAAGTAACGAATGCAGAGGTATAACCTTTACTAATATCCCAATGCTTAAAAAGCTGCAATAGTTTCCTCATGAACCGTCAGTTGTTGCTGTTATTTCACTTGTGAATTTCAAAACTCCCGAGACGTGACATACTCATGTAAAATAAAAACAATATAGTGTTGCTGGTGCAATATTGTGTACAGTGCATCCTCGCTGTAACTGTCTGAGGGAGCCAATTAAAAAATATTTGATATGCTTTCTGTGTTAGTGAGGGTGCAATAAGCAATGTATGTTTACGTCCTGGGTTGTGGTGCCGTATATTACAGTGTAGTAATTGTCTAGAATACTTCTACTGGAACCATAATATTCCACGGCATACAAAACAAACCTGAAGAGGCTTTATTGACGGAAAGGGCAAAGGTCAGCAAACCATCTGCAGCAAAGTGTCGATTCCAATACTTTTTTAAAAAAGCTGCAAAATTTGTCAGGTTAGTGATTTATGGGCAAAACTTCCATCTCGTCATGACCAGAGATTAAAACCTGATGATCTGTCAATTAAAACAGAAAATGCTGGCAATACACAGATATCAGATCAATAAAGAGAAATGACTGGCTAGCGGGTTTTGGGTGTGTACACCTTCTGGTGTCGCGGATATTAGGGACTTGAAAGAAAGAAATTGCATTTATATAGTGCCTTTTATGATGTCAGTTTGTCTCAGAGTGCATTACAACCAATGAAGTACTTTCGGAGTGCAGTCACTGTTCTAATGTGGGAAACGCGGCAACCAATTTATGCATGGCAAGATCCCACAAACAGCTATGTGATAATGACGAGATAAACTGTTTTTGTTATGTTGGTTGGGGGATAAATATTGGCCAGGACACCGGGGATAACTCTCCTGTTCTTCTTCAAAATAGTGCCCTGGGATCTTTTACATCCATTTGAGAGAGCAGACGGGGCCTCGGTTTAACGTCTCATTTGAAAGACGGCACCTCCGACAGTGCAGCACTCCCTCAGCACTGCACTGGAGTGTCAGCCTAGATTTTGTGCTCAAGTCTCTGGAGTGGGACTTGATCCCATGACCTTCTGACTGAGATGAACATGCTACACTGAGCCACGGCTGACACCTCTATAGGCTGTACATTGTATGATGTTGGCCCGTTTTTTTTAACTGTTACATTTCTGTATTTGTGTATTCACTAGAGCACTTTATTTCTCCTTGCGTGCTGCACTCACTGCTCTGTCAGTCAGAGATGTGTGCAAATAAAAGTAGGCTTGCTAAATTGCAAATGACTTTCTATCCATAGCTTTCCAGAAGTTTTTATTTTTACTGGTCCTGGCTGTGTTTGTATGAGTTGGCTGTAGAGGTTATTCTAACCCTTCTGTAACATTGCAAATCATTGGCCAGGAGAAGGGAGTTTTCACTGAGACTTGCTAGTCATTGGCTGGTGAGTTTTATCCATTGCATTGACGGCAATTGTCACTTTCCTCTGGTACTGAGGAGAGTGGCCAATTCCTACATCACAACCGTGATTAAACGTCAAAAGTACTTTGTTGGCTGCCAAGCGCTTTGGGACAGCCAGAGGTCGTGAAAGGCGCTATATAAATGCAAGTCTGTCTTTCATTGATGCTTTAACTCCTTGGGTAATTGTGACCAACAGCAAGCGAGTGATTAACAGCATTTTTTTTTTCAAAAACCAAATTACCCTTTGTATTCCTTTGTCTATCAGTTGCCGTGGATTCTGGGTATGCCCAGTCTCCGTACATAGTTATCTGTGGAGCATCAGAATTTTGACAGTGGAGCTCTCCGCTGTAATTCAGTGGAATACAAGTGGCTGTCTAATGTAACTGAAGTAATCCCATCGGAATATATTAATGATGCCACAGGAACGGCAGACACATGGCCCAAGCTTTTTTTGGGGGGCCTTAACTTTCCATCAAGTACTAATTGAGTGTTCCGGCCTCATTATTCGTTGTACAATTGAATAGCCGTAGCATCTCGGGCATCTGCCGTATCGAAGGAACTTTTTAATTACTATACCGACATGTTTAGAAAAGAAAAAGGTGATTGATTGAATCATTTTGTTTCAGTTCTCACTGCCGGATTGTGTAAAAGCACAACGGACTTTCCATTTTGATGTGCAGAGTCTCAAAGCCGTTCTCTTATTTGGGACCAACGCAGCCTTTTTATCCCCCTTTTTTTTGCTCGAAAGCTGCCTGGTTGAGACGTTACTTGTTTGACAGGAGACATATAGCTTCTGTATACAATTACCACACATTTCTCTCCCAATTATTTTACCAACAGTCAGGGTCTGCTAACTTGACACTTTCTTTGACCAGCTTTGTGAGGCGTAATCCTCCTCCATTAATGCTCAGTTTAATATCATCATTCATTCCGGCATTTTATTATTCAGCCGTGGAATAGTTGTAACATTATTAGCCTGTCAAATGTTGTGTTCCACCTGTCTGGGGGATTACCCATTATCCTTTGCATGCAGCAAAGTGACACTGCTGATTGAAGCTTTGAGCTGTTCATTTAGTGTTTAATCTGACAGGCTTGACAGCTGATGCCAGAGCTGCTCGCTGATTAAAGCCCGGGCTCTCTGCCTGAAATCCTTCGCCATCCCATTACGCCTCTGAATACAAAGTAAATGGCTAAAGCCGCGAGAGAAAGGTACTCCAGGTAGATTTGCATAAGAGCCACGTATAAAGAAACTAGCAGACCATAGTAATGATTAGATGGTCTGTGTTACCGAGGAGCTAACTTGTGCTGTAATTCATTAAGTCAGAGATAAATCCACATTTTATAAAATAAGCCAATGGAGGCCGAGGGGCCATATTAAGCCCTCCGGCCATTTTGACTAACTGTTCACCCACTTAATTAAACCTAGATCTGCCCTTCACAACCATTCAGATGTCAAAGTTGTGGGAAAAATTTTAGCTCTTAACAGAGCAGTTATGCTCCTTGTAGAAGAAATGGAACTGATGCTTTTTGGCGTTTTATATTGGGGAGAGGCAGGGAACACTACCCCCGATACTCACCATCGTTTATGTTTACCTAAATGAAGGGTGTGCAGTAGAAGCTGCCATATTGACGATTTCAGCTAATGCAGCTTCAGGAGAAGTCTGCTGCTCAAATTTACTTTTGAAAAAAAAATGTGCACTTCAGAACTTTAAGAAAAATTTGTTTTGAGACTGTATCGGAGGAGAGGAGAATACCACGGCTGTGGTTACTGATGCAAAACCTTTAGGTTTGCTTGAATGAGCAGCATTGTGCTTTTTGCTAAGCATTACACATAGAAAGAAAGACCTTGCATTTATATAGCGCCTCTCATGACCAAAGGACATCCCAAAGTGCTTTACAGCCAATGAAGTACTTTTTTATTCACTATAGGAAACGCGGCAGATAATTTGCACACAGCAAGGTCCCACAAACAAGAATGACCAGATAATCTGTTTTTGTTGCGTTGATTGAGGGATAAATATTGGCCAGGACACCGGGGATAACTTTCCTGCTCTTTGAAATAGTGCCATGGGATCTTTTACGTTCACCTGAGAGAGAAGACGGGGCCTGGGTTTAACCTTTCATCCGAAAGGCAGACAGACAAACACACACGCACTTGTTTTGCAGCATGTTTATAAACATTTTCGGCCCTTTCAAATGGTGTGTAAGTATCATTTCCTGAAGATCTCTGATGGCTCTGTTGTAATATACCTCAGCAAACAAGAAATCAAAGTTTGCGTTATTTACTGAGTTTGGTGCAGATGGTAGCACAAAGCAGATTTAGTAATATTGATCAGCTGTAGAACTTCAAAGAGTCCCAACAGAGTTTTAGCCTAGAAAAGCTACTTTTTGTTTTTGAGTCCAAAAATAACTTCTTTTGAGATGTCTATTTATAGAAATTCCTAGGCCTAGAAGTTCGTATCGGGTGATGGTGCGAAACGGATGGTTTCGGATTGGCTGCCCATTACACACAGCCCCTGATATTCAGTCACATTGCAGTCAGCGGAATTCAATCTTGGGCGCCGCGTATAATGGCCAGCTGATCCAATACCATCCCTTTTGCACCACCACTCGTGCCGAATTTCAAGGCTCTGATTTCTGATTGTGTGTCTGCTGAAGTTGCTTGCTGAGTATTACAGTCAGATCGAATACTCAATGTGAGCCTTACTGTCGATTGTAAATTCAGTCAGATTTGAATGTGCCAGTTTTGACTTTGCAAAATATAGTTATCCCATTTCACACATGAAAATGGGATTGAAATTACATGCAGTCAAGTTGAAACAATCTCTAATGTACCATCGTTGGTGCGAGATTGAGTGGGAAAGTTCACTTGCACTAAACGAAACATGAACTTTTTAAAAGATGGAAACTTGCATAAAATGCTTACTTCGGTAAATTGGTTTTCGAATGGGTTGAACTTCGATTTATTTTACAACGTTTTACGCTGGTGAGGAATTATCTGATTGAAAAATCAGAATTACATACATTTTTGCTGGAAATAGAGCAGGCTTCTAATTTTTAATTGGAGCTCAAAAATTCAAACTGCATTCTTTTGAGATCATTCACATGGACTCTTTGCTGTCGATGGAGGCTTACGGACAATGGTGGGGATGCGGTGGGGTGTGGGTCATGCAGGAAAGTGGCTGGATCTTGCTAACCCAAGCCTGTGAATAAAAACCAAATTGCTTCTTTGTTTTATTTGTACAAAAACTGTGTTCTGTTGAATGATTTCATGAGTTTAACACGCGTTGCTTCGAATTGGGACATTGCACAGTCATGAGTGGCAGGGCCATCTATTCGATATAAATTTGTAAGTGCATATTCTGATTATGCTTTCCTTTGAGAATTATATATTTTTTCTCCTTACCAAATTTCACCCTTTTAATAATTATCCATATCATTTCAATGTCAGACAATTAAAGCCTGCACCAATAATCTGGAGACGTGAGTTCAAATCTCACCACGGCGGCTGGGGGATTTAAATTCAGTTAATTAAATAAATCTGGAATTTAAAAACAAAAGCCCGTCTCAGTAACGGTGACCATAAACTACCGGATTGTCGTAAAAACCCATCTGGTTCACTAATGTCCTTCAGGGAAGGAAATCTGCCGCCCTTACCCGGTCTGGCCGATATGTGACTCCAGACCCACAGCACGTGGTTGACTCTTAACTGCCCTCTGAAATGGCCCAGCGAGACACTCAGTTATACCAAACCGATACAACAAAGTCAGCACTGTGGGAGTATCTTCACCACAAGGACTGCGGCAGTTCAAGAAGGCAGCTCACCACCACCTTCTCGAGGGCAACAAATGCCAGTCTTGCCAGCGACGCCCACATCCTGTGAACGAATAAATTAAAAATTTAAAAATTAAGGTTGGAAATTTACTTAAAGACTTGCATCACTTTTAAGACTTGGACTGTTAGCAGCTCCAGTAAATTACCAGCTTCCCTTTTTTTCAATCAGTTTTCTGCTCACGCACCATAACACGAGAGTGGTTATGATCTGGAATGCTCTGCCTGAAAGGGTGAAGGAAGCAGATTTAAAGATAACTTTCGAAAGGAAATTGGATATAAACTGGAAAAGGAGCAGTGGGTAAAGAACAGGGGAGTGGGACTAATTGGACAGCTCAGGTATGATGGGCTGAATGGTGCCTTTCTGCTAAAACAAAGGCCAGTATTAGGAGAGAAACCACAAATGTTCCCCTAACTGCAAGAACTCCAGTTCAATAAGCATTGATTCATTCTGCCTTTAAACCTCTTCACACAAAGGGCGGAGTTCCAGGGATGCGATATCCGCTGACGGGAGTGTGGGTGAAGTCTCTCTGTTGGCATTCCATGGAGAATTGTTGGATCACTGTCGGACATTGAGGTGCTGCTGCAGCAGATCTTTTGACCTTGAGTGAAACATGACTACTTGTGGTGATTCCTTGGTCATGAATTGGATTTTGGTTGCAATTCTGCAATGCTGTCGATTGTAGACACTGGCATTGAGTGGGTCATAGCCATCCATTCCACAGATCAGAATGAGTTTGATCTTTATAGAGAAATGGTTTACTCCACAACCTGCCAAAAAGGGCTAGAATACTATATCACTGGAAAAGCAGACTTTGTAGAGGTGACAAGTACAGGTGAGCTTTCTTGAGGATTCTCAGTTTGCCCAGGCTAGTTGCTATTAAAGAAGGAAAGAAAGAAAGACTTGGATTTATATAGCGTCTTTCACAACCACCTGCTGTCTCAAAGCGCTTTACAGCCAATGAAGTACTTTTGGAGTGCAGTCACTGTTGTAATGTAGGAAACGCAGCAGCCAACCTGCGCACAGCAAGCTCCCACAAACAGCAATGTGATACTGACCAGATAATCTGTTTTTTTGTTATGTTGATTGAGGGATAAGTATTGGCCAGGACACCGGTGATAACCAGGGTACCAGGGATATATTCCAGTGAGGGGGAAAGGGTGTAAGAGAAAAGATAGCCATCCATGGCAAACTAAAGAAATTAAGGACGGTATCCAAGTAAAAAACAAGGGCATACAAAGTGGCCAAAACTAGTGGGAGGACAGAAGACTGGGAAGCTTTTAAAAGCCAGCAAAGAATGACTTAAAAAAATGATTAAGAAAGGGAAGATAGACGATGAAAGTAAACTAGCACAAAATATAAAAACAGATAGCAAGAGTTTCTATAGGTATATAAAAAGAGTGGCTAAAGTAAATGTTGGTCCCTTAGAGGACGAGACCGGGGAATTAGTAATGGGGAACATGAAGATGGCAGCAACTCTGAACAAATATTTTGTATCAGTCTTTACAGTAGAGGACACTAACAATATTCCAACAATGCATTGTCAAGGGGCTATAGCAGGGGAGGAACTTAACACAATCACAATCACTAAGGAGGTGGTACTCAGTAAGATAATGGGACTAAAGGCAGATAAATCCCCTGGATCCGATGGCTTGCATCCTAGGGTCTTAAGAGAAGTAGCGGCAGGGATTGTGGATGCATTGGTTGTAATTTACCAAAGTTCCCTGGATTCTGGGGAGGTCCCAGCAGATTGAAAAACTGCAAATGTAATGCCCCTATTTAAAAAAGGAGGCAGACAAAAAGCAGGAAACTATAGACCAATTAGCCTAACATCTGTGGTTGGGAAAATGTTGGAGTCCATTATTAAAGAAGCAGTAGCAGGACATTTGGAAAAGCAAAATTCAGTCAGGCAGAGTCAGCATGGATTTATGAAGGGGAAGTCATGTTTGACAAATTTGCTGGAGTTCTTTGAAGATGTAACGAACAGGGTGGATAAAGGGGAACCAGTGAGTGTGGTGTATTTGGACTTCCAGAAGGCATTTGACAAGGTGCCACATAAAAGGTTACTGCACAAGATAAAAGTTCACTGGGTTGGGGTAATATATTAGTATGGATAGAGGATTTGCTAACTCACAGAGAACAGAGAGCCGGGATAAATGGTTCATTCTCTGGTTGGCAACCAGTAACGAGTGGGGAGCCGCAGGGATCAGTGCTGGGACCCCAACTATTTACAATCTATATTAACGACCTGGAAGAAGGGACTGAGTGTAACATAGCCAAGTTTGCTGACAATACAAAGATGGGAGGAAAAGCAATGAGTGAGGAAGTTACACAAAATCTGTAAAAGGACGTAGACAGACTAAGTGAGTGGGCAAAAATTTGGCAGATGGAGTATAATGTTGGAAAGTGTGAGGTCATGCACTTTGGCGGAAAAAGTCAAAGAGCAAGTTATTATTTAAATGGAGAAAGATTGCAAAGTGCTGCAGTACAGCGGGACCTGGGGGTACTTGAGCATGAAACACAAAAGTATGCACGTACAGCAAGTGATCAGGAAGGCCAATGATATCTTGGCCTTTATTGCAAAGGGGATGGAGTATATCGCAAATGGGGAAGTCCAGAACCAGGGGACATAGTCTAAGGATAAGGGGTAAACCATTTAGGACCGAGATGAGGAGAAACTTCTTCACTCAGCGAGTTGTTAACCTGTGGAATTCCCTACCGCAGAGAGTTGTTGATGCCATTGGATATATTCAAAAGGGAGTTAGATATGGCCCTTACGGCTAAAGGGATCAAGGGGTATGGAGAGAAAGCAGGAAAGAGGTACTGAGATGAATGATCAGCCATGATCTTATTGAATGGTGGTGCAGGCTCAAAGGGCCGAATGGCCTACTCGTGCACCTATTTTCTATGTTTCTATAAAAGCAGGGAAGTTTTACTACAGTTATACAAGGTATTGGTGAGGCCACACCTGGAATACTGTGTGCAGTTTTGGTTTCCAAATTTACGAAAGGATATACTTGCTTTGGAGACAGTTCAGAGAAGGTTCACTGGGTTGATCCCGGGGATGAGGGGGTTGACTTATGAGGAAAGGTTGAGTAGGTTGGCCTCTACTCATTGGAATTCAGAAGAATGAGAGGTGATCTTATCGAGATGTATAAGATTATGAGGGGGCTTGACAAGCTGGATGCAGAGAGGATGTTTCCACTGATGGGGGAGACTTGAACTAGAGGGCACGATCTTAGAATAAGGGGCCGCCCATTTAAAACAGAGATGAGAAATTTCTTCTCTGAGGGTTGTAAATCTGTGGAATTCACTGCCTCAGAGCTGTGGAAGCTGGGACAGTGAATACATTTAAGACAGAAATAGACGGTTTCTTAATCGATAAGGGGATAAGTGGTTACGGGGAGCGGGCGGGGAAGTGGAGCTGAGTCCATGATCAGGTCAGCCATGATCTTATTGAATGGCGGAGCAGGCTCGAGGGGCCGAATGGCCGACTCGTGCTCCTATTTCTTATGTTCTTATGTTAACTCCCCTGCTCTTCTTTGCAATAATGCCATGGGATCTTTTACATCCACTTGAGAGAGCAGACAGGGGCTTGGTTTAACAGCTCATCCGAAAGACGGCACCTCCGACAATGCAGTACTCTCTCAGTACTGCATTGGAGTGTTAGCTTAGATTTTTCATTGTGCTCAGGATCCTGGAGTGGGACTTGAACCCACAACCTTCTGATTCAAAGACGATAGTGCTACCAACTGAGACATAGATAACACTGTAATTTAATATCAAGGCAACCAGCTACATGTTCTAAACTGAACAGAGGTGAGAAGGTAAATATGATTAATATTAAATCAGTAGGGAAGATGGTATATAACACTCGTCCAATGCCACAACCTGCCTATGATGGGCAAGGAGAAATTGGTCATTGTTTCTTGGGTGGAGAGCTAACGGGTTTGTAGAGTATGGTGTCATTCGCAAACAACATCAGCTCTTTTTCAAGAAGGAGTTAGAGATGGCTCTTATGGCTAAGGGGACCAAGGGGTATGGAGAGAAAGCAGGAAAGGGGTACTGAGGGACTGATCAGCCATGATCTTATTGAATGGTGGTGCAGGCTTGAAGGGCCGAATGGCCTACTCCTGCACCTATTTTTCTATGTTTCTTATGTTTTTATGAGCATCACCAGGTCATTGATGATGAGAATCGAGTACGGCTTCTCTGAAGGACTCTTGAATAGGTGCCACCATTAAAAACGAAAGGATATCCATTTACTATGCGTTTCCTCTTAGGAAATGGTGCATCCCCTTCAACAACTAATCAAATCTGCCAATGAAGGAACAGCTTTTCAGTCAGTCAATACCCACCAAGAAATCTCGAGGGCTATGTTCTGAGTGCATGTTGGACACGGTGAGAATGGCTCCATCTCTGAACCGGGAGATTGAGGCTGTTCACAACTGCCCTGTTGGGAGCAGCCGGATCTCTTAATGTTACCCAGCACCAAACACAAGCATGTCGCCTGGCTCTAGAACTGAAATAAGGGGAAAAGAGAATCCTTGTGGATCCCGAATCTGAAGGGTGCACTGAACATCAAGGATATCATCACAAGAGAGCCAAATCAGAGGGGAGGCTGCAATTTGGTAGATTTTCTGTTTTAACCAGTATTGGCAGAAGTATATATACTGATAGGGTTTGATGAAGAGGGGTGGCAGGAATCTTGTCTGGGACATATTTGCCGGCATAGACCAGTTGGGCCGAATGGCCTGTTCCTGTGCTGAAGATTTTAAGTAACAACTTGGCAGATTAAGCCTGAAGTCGAGTTGCTGACCTGGATATTAGATGACTCTGAAATGAGGCTTTGCGTACATTTTGGTTTCAATTAACTTTGACATGATTGGGAGCAGGTTAGTGGTCTGTAGTTACCAGGGTCTGATTTTGACCCCTTTTTTTTTGAATAGGCATGATGATAGACAGATTACAAGTTGACGCAGATGAGGCAGCAGTATAGCTGGTTTCTCAGGTACCACCGTGGGAATCGGGGCTCACAGCAATTGCTTCTGTTGTGATTTTGTGCTTTTTATCGTGAAATTCCTGCCTTTGCTAATTTTAATGAAAAAAGTTCTATATAAAGTATAAAGGGATGCTGAGTATGGTCGACTTAGTTTCTTCTATTCTCCAAGACACACGTTCTCTTGTTCTTTAAGTTAAATTGCAGTTGGTGAGGGGAACAGCAAGTTTTAGAGCCGTTCTTGAAGCAGACAGCAAGGAGGAGGCAAATTCCTTCCTGTCATCTGCGATCAGGATTGCTCAGATCTGTGCAGGCGGGACTTGGTAACTGGTTTACTTTTCTCAGCCGCTGAATGAATAGCAGCTCAGTGAGGTCCTTGTGGCTGCTCACTGGCCTTCCTCAACACCGGACATGATTTGGCAGGGGGCTCTCTCCTTGCTCTGTAAAGCCGCTCTAATGGAAGACAGCAGCAGCAGCCGAAATCTTTCCTCCGGCCTCCTAATCCACAGCTTGTGAGCTGGTTCCACGCTCCTTTGCCTGAGCTCTCGAGGAGGTTTGGCAAGCTGACGCGGCGAAGGAGCGACGCAGTCCCGCAGAAAAGCACGAGAGATAATTAAATCATTTTTAGTCCTTTATTTGTTAACTCCAGAGTGAGGATCACACCTGGTGGCCTGCCTTTTATACTAGGCCAGGCACACCTGTACAGGTAACCTACAAGTCTCCCACTGCTGTGCCCTCTGGTGGCACACCTTGAGATAGTACCAACAGTAGCCATGTAGGATACATGACAATCATCATCATAGGCAGTCCCTCGGAATCGAGCAACTTGCTTCCACTCTTAAAATGAGTCCTTAGGTGGCTGAACAGTCCAATACGAGAACCACAGTCTCTGTCACAGGTGGGACAGATAGTCGTTGAGGGAAAGGGTGGGTGGGACAGATTTGCCGCACGCTCTTTCTGCTGTCTGCGCTTGATTTCTGCATACTCTCGGCGACGAGACTAGAGGTGCTCAGCGCCCTCCCGGATGCACTTCCTCCACTTAGGGCGGTCTTTGGCCAGGGACTCCCAGGTGTTGGTGGGGATGTTGCACTTTTTCAGAGAAGCTTTGAGGATATCCTTGTAACGTTTCCTCTGCCCACCTTTGGCTCGTTTCCCGTGAAGCAATTCCAAGTAGAGCATTTGCTTTGGGAGTCTCATGTCTTGCATGTGGACGATGTGGCCCGCCCAGTGGGCTGGATTAACACGAGTGATTAACGCGAAGTATCAGGATTGTGCAGTGTTCCATACGCAAATGTATGTCCGCAGTTCCGTTTGCTTAACCATTCTTGTGCCTCATGGACAGTATCATTTTCCCTCAGTAAGGCCTTTGTCCTATTTAGGACACTAGAAAACTCTGACCTACGGCACCCCGCACCGGAAAAAGAACAGCTGAAAAACGGCCTTCAATACGGTTCACGTAGGTCCCTTGCAGTCAGATTCAGATGAATTTATAATGGGGAACAAAGAAATGGCTGACCAGTTGAACAAATACTTTGGTTCTGTCTTCACGAAGAAAGACACAAATAACCTTCTGGAAATACTAGGGCTTCGAGGGTCTAGCGAGAAGGAGGAACTGAAGGAAATCCTTATTAGTCAGGAAATTGTGTTAGGGAAATTAATGGGATTGAAGGCCGATAAATCCCCAGGGCCTGATAGTCTGTATCCCAGAGTACTTAAGGAAGTGGCCCTAAAAATAATGGATGCATTGGTGATCATTTTCCAACAGTCTATCGACTCTGGATCAGTTCCTATGGACTGGAGTGTAGCAAATGTAACACCACTTTTTAAAGAAGGAGGGAGAGAGACAACATGGAATTATAGACTGGTTAGCCTGACATCAGTAGTGGGGAAAATGTTGGAATCAATTATTAAAGATGTAATAGCAGCGCATTTGGAAAGCAGTGACAGGATCGGTCCAAGTCTGCAAGGATTTATGAAAGGGAAATCATGCTTCACAAAAATTCTGGAATTTTTTGAGGATGTAACTAGTAGAGTGGACAAGGGAGAACCAGTGAATGTGGCGTATTTGGACGTTCAAAAGGCTTTTGACAAGGTCCCACACAAGAGATTGGTATGCAAAATTAAAGCACATGGTACTGGGGGTAATGTATTGACGTGGATAGAGAACTGGTTGGCAGACAGGAAGCAGAGAGTCGGGATAAACGGGTCCTTTCCAGAATGGCAGGCAGTGACTAGTGGGGTGCCGCAGGGCTCAGTGCTGGGACCCCAACTATTTACCATATACAACAATGATTTAGATGAAGGAATTGAGTGTAATATCTCCAAGTTTGCAGATGACAATAAACTGGGTGGTGGTGTGAGCTGTGAGGAGGATGCTAAGAGGCTGCAGGGTGACTTGGACAGGTTAGATGAGTGGGCAAATGCATGGCAGATGCAGTATAATATGGATAAATGTGAGGTTATCCACTTTGGTGGCAAAAACATGAAGGCAGAATATTATCTGAATGGTGGTAAACTAGGAAAAGGGGAGGTGCAACGAGACCTGGGTGTCATGGTACATCAGTCATTGAAGGTTGGCATGCAGGTACAGCAGGCGGTGAAGAAGGCAAATGGCATGTTGGCCTTCATAGCGAGGGGATTTGAGTATAGGAGCAGGGAGGTCTTACTGCAGTTGTACAGGGCCTTGGTGAGGCCACACCTGGAATATTGTGTTCAGTTTTGGTCTCCTAATCTGAGGAAGGACGTTCTTGCTATTGAGGGAGTGCAGCGAAGGTTCACCAGACTGATTCCCGGGATGGCAGCACTGACATATGGATTGACTGGGCCTGTATTCACTGGAGTTTAGAAGAATGAGAGGGGATCTCATAGAAACATATAAAATTCTGACGGGACTGGACAGGTTAGATGCTGGAAGAATGTTCCCGATGTTCGGGAAGTCCAGAACCATGGGTCACAGTCCAGGATAAGGGGTAAGCCATTTCGGACCGAGATGAGGAGAAACTTCTTCACTCAGAGTTGTGAACCTGTGGAATTCTCTACCGCAGAGAGCTGTTGATGCCAGTTCGTTAGATATATTCAAGAGGGAATTAGATATGGCCCTTACAGCGAAAGGGATCAAGGGGTATGGAGAGAAAGCAGGAAAAGGGTACTAAGTGAATGATCAGCCATAATCTTATTGAATGATGGTGCAGGCTCGAAGGGCCAAATGGCCTACTCCTGCACCTATTTTCTATGTTTCTATGTTTCTGTGAAAACATGGGGGGAGAAATTGCCCCTATTTTAGAGGCCCTCCAGGGGGCGCTAATGGAGCAGAAGAGAATGTTCGCCCGTGGGGGTGGGGGAGGAGCTACCACTCCTGGGAAATTGCCGACCCTTTACCGCCCTGCCCCCTGGCCCTCGAGGCTGGTGCGAGCGGATTTCAACGGCAGCTTCGCGGGTCACGAAGCTGGCCGACATCCAGTCTCGGGGAGCTACTTAAAGGGGAGGCCGCCGGCACCCCACGCCGGCATCTTTTCTGGATTGCCGACTCTCTGGTCGGCTCCAGGATGGCGGTCCTAGCTTGGTCTGGGCCTTCATTGTGCAGCCAGGCACTCTGTTTTGGGTGCTGGGCTGCAGGCCCGATCCCACGTTGCCCTGGTGGTTTAGTAGAGGCCATCCAAGGCCTTACAGAGTGTGCAGCGGCCCTCTCCTTTAAGTAAAGGGGAGGGGTGTTGAAGCACGTCATCGCTACTCAGAGCATCCGCGTAGCTCTTCAATCACCGCCCTAGTAGTGCCCCGGGACCCGCCCCTAAAGGAAGTGGAGCCAGCAAGATTGCGTTCCAGTTCCTTTGAGGGGCGGTAAACCCAATTCAACGGTGGAGATGGGACATCTGTGCCGGCCCCAGCTGGTTACCGCCCCCAATCGGGGCACAGGGCAATTTTGCCCCCATGGAGTGCGGGGAAAGTGTTGCAGGCATGTCATAGCTTCAGCTACAGGCATACCCAGAGTGAAGCACGCATAATTTGCAGTTTGCAGTCGTGGAGATTGCGGAAATGATTGAAGGGGATGTGAGTGCTGATTGCTTGAGGTTTATTTTCCAGCGGGATTGTCCCTCGCCCCAGAAACTCCTGACCTTTGACACGTCATTTGTTGCTTTTCCAGCATTTTGGAGTCTGTTGTAGTTCTGCCTTTGAAGCCCAAAAATGAAAAATGTTAATAAAAGTAGCGTAGGGATTTCAACATAACGTTCGTGGATCTAATTCTTCCCGGTGACTGTATGGTAACAAAAGGGCCTTCAATGTGAAATGCTATCAGTATAAAATGGAGATGGTTTCATAGCCCAAGAAACTTTCACAGGAATCAGTTCTACTTTCCATTTATATTTTTATTTTATTTTTATATATATCTTTAGGTACAAGCGATCCTTATGTCAAGTTCAAACTGGCTGGGAAAACTCTGTACAAGAGCAAGATAATGTACAAAAACTTAAACCCACGATGGGACGAGACCTTTGTCGTTCCGGTCAAGAATTTAAATCAAAAGCTCTACATCAAGGTAAAAAGAAAATGATTGTACCAAACTGTTTTGTTGTGGCTCAACAGAAGCCCTATCATAATAAATATTATTATTATACTTCGAGTTAAATGTTAGGTTCAGTGAATATCATTTGGTTGGATTCAGTGGCTGGGTTCAATGGTTGGGGCCGATGGTTGTAGTTTGGTTAGGGTCAGTGGTAGGGTTGATGGTTACACTTTCCTTGGGTTCAGTGGTTAGCATAAATGGTTATATTTTGGTTGGATTCAGTGGTTAAGGTCAGTGGTAATATTTTATTGAGGTTGAGTGGTTCGGAGCTGAGGTTATATTTTGGTTAAGTTGCGTTCAGTGGTTAAGGTTGTATTTTCAATTGGTTGCATTATCGGAGAATAATATCACCCTGCAATAGGCCTCTTTTACTTCTAGGCTTCAGCTTGAAATCAGTTGGGAAGCTCACTATACTTTGTTAGTGAACAACTGCAAGTTAAGTAAACTTGCGCGAGTTGAGACCAAGCCCTGGAGAAAGGCCGTGACATTTGATAGTCCTGATTCTGCCACTAATTAGCTCTGATTTATTACCATATTACAAAAAGGATATAGAGGCACTGGTGAAGATGCAAAAAAGATGTTCAAGGCTGTTACCAGAACTGAGAGGTTCTAACTTTCAGGAAAGACTGAATAGGCCGGGGTTCTTATCTCTAGAAAAGACAAGGCTGAGCGGTGACCTGATAGAAGTCTTCAAAATTATGAAGGGGTTTGAAAGGGTAGACGTAGAGAAGATGTTTCCTTTGTGGGAGACTCCAAAACTAGAGACAATGAATATAAAATAGCCTCTAAAAATATCCAGTGAAGAATTCAGGAGAAACTTCTTTAGTCTGCGTGGTTAGAATGTGGAACTCGCTGCCACAAGGCGTGGTTGAGGTGAATAGCATTGGTGTGTTTAAGGGGAAGCTGGATAAACATGAAGAAGAAAGATGTAGAAGGATATGTTGATGGGGTGGGACTGGTTTGCCACACGCTTCTTCCGCTGCCTGCGCTTGGTTTCTGCATGCTCTCGGCGATGAGACTCGAGGTGCTCAGCACCCTCCCCAATGCATTTCCTCCACTTAGGGCTGTCTATGGCCAGGGATTCCCAGGTGCCGGTGGGGATGTTGCACTTTATCAGGGAGGCTTTGAGGTTGTCCTTGAACCATTTCCTCTGCCCACCTTGGGCTCGCTTGCCATGTAGGAGTTCCGAGTAGAGCGCTTGCTTGTGTCGGGCATGCGAACAATGTGGTCTGCCCAGCCAGAATATGGTGTAAAAACCTCTTCTTTTGTCCTCTTGTTTGCTTCATCTCAGCACGACATAATTGTAATGCATGCACCTGTGAGGATGCTCACAGGTTGGTTGAGCTGTTGAGCTGGGAGTGGCTTAGCCAGTCACATGATGTTCACAAGACTCAATAAAACCCCAGCCAGTTGGGTTCGGGGGATCCACAATGAGGCAGGTGGTTGTGAGCCTGGTGGATGAACTGGTAATGTGTAGTGTGATTGTTAAGCCTTTTGCTAATAAACCAACTCATTCTTAATATAATAGCAATGTGTTGCTATGAATTCTTAAGCAAAGAACCCATGAAGCAAATACATTACAATAATAATGAAAGCAAAATCTCTCCGCCAATAGGTATATGACCGAGACTTGGCCACGGATGATTTCATGGGCTCTGCATATCTCAGTCTGAACGATCTTGAAGTAAACAGGTCTGTAATATTATTATTGTTTAACATATTTTACGGGTGCATCAGACAACAGGTCCCCGCTGTTTGGTTTTACACTGCAAGTGATTGACGAGCTTTATCTGATGGAACAATATCTGAGCTCTGCAAATCGAAAAGAGCTCTGTAGATTTAGGCAAAGCAAATAAAAGATATGAAGTATTCAGACGTTATTATCTGAAATTAATGGCTATTAAAAGCACAGCAATTGTTCACTACTCTTGAGGAATTAAGCATTATAAATTATAAACTACTGGAGTCTGGATTTATGACGGTGTTGGCATACATAACAGAACTTCAGTGAAGGCCTGAAATGACTGATGTTGTTCTGAAGCACCTGGGCTCATATATTGACAAAGCCTATGGTGATATAGTGAAAGCTTTGAGTGCTGATGTGACCCTCTGACTTTAGATTTAATTAAAGATTATGGGCTGGATTTTCGGCTGATTTGCGCCCCATTTAGCACCTCGGCGGGGCACAAAAATGATTTTTGGGCGTGAAACGAGGCACACAAAATTTTGTGCCCGGGCGGAACTTTCGCCACTGGTTTTGTGGTTGGCGCTAAAATTTACCGCCCCGCATCTGTTCTGACCATTTTGGATGACGTAAATTGTCGTGCATCGCTGCGCTAGCGCCCTGGGTGGAACTTTCGAGCATTTCGCCCGGTTTAGCATCCGCCTGAGAACCCGCCCAGAAAAACCAGACTGGCACCAGGATGCACCGGGCGTTAACGGCTGAAAGCGAAGGAGAACGTTGCAGTTGTGAGTGATTGAAAGGATTGGGAGAAGAAAACTGCGATACTGTATACTTTTGATTGAGAAGTTTGTGAGTTTCCAGTTTGTTTTATAAAGGACACTTAAGGACATTTTAAAAGATGGGGCCATGCTAGGTCTGGTGCCAGTAATCCTGGCTGCTATTGCCATATGGCTTCAAGCTGGAAGAAGGCTTATTGTTGATCATTTGCAACGTAATCGACGAGGTCGCAGATGTATGGGGAGGAGGCCTTACCCCCCCACGGGTTTACAGGGAACAGCGCTCATACCTCCAGCTCTCTGAGGCACAGTGCGTTAGAAGGCTGCACTTCCGAAAAGAGGTGCTGACAGAGATATGCCAGCTCCTACAGGCAGACCTACAGCCTACCAGTGACAACAGGACTGCACTGCCCGTCGAGGTGAAGATGACTGTGGCACTTTCCTTCTATGTCTCCAGCTCCTTTCAGGCATCAGCGGGGGACATATGCTCCATCTCGCAGCACGCTACACATTGCTGCATTCACCAGATGATCACTGCACTGTACGCACGCAGGATGGAGTTCATAAACTTCCCAATGACCAGGGAGAACCAAAATGAGAGGGCAGTAGGTTTTGGACAATTTGCTGGCTTCCCCAAGGTTCAGGGTGCCCTTGAATGTACGCACATCGCCCTACGAGCACCTTTACAGAATGCTGAGGTTTACCGAAACCGAAAGGGATTCCACTCCATGAACGTACAGATCGTCTGCGACCATACTCAGCGCATCATGGCAGTCAGTGCCCAATATCCAGGGAGCATCCATGATGCTTTCATCTTCTTGAAAGCAGTTTCTCACGCATGTTCCAGCGTCAACCACAAGGCCAGAGCTGGATGCTCGGGGGCAAAGGTTACGGCCTCGCCACCTGGCTCTTGAACCCCGCCCCCCTCCAAAACCTTCAGACAGAAGTCGAGCATCGCTATTACGAGAGCCATGCAGCTACACGCAAGATTATCGAACAGACAACTCGAGTACTGAAGCAGCGCTTCCGACGCCTGGACCACTCTGGAGGCTGCCTACAATACTCCCCCCAACAAGACCACCTCAGGAGAAAGGGGAGGAGGAGGAGGAGGAAGATGAGGAAGAGGAGCCTGGCGAGGAACCCATGCCACCACCACCACCACAGGGGAGGCATCGTGGAGATTTCGCCGCTGCAAAAGCCTGACGTCGGCAGCTCATAATTGAACGCTTAGCTTGAAGAGCGAACGGCAGGTTTGAACGTTACCTGCCCACTCTATCCCACCATGTTGACGATTCCCCCTCTCATTCTGCAAATGAGACACTACACAGGAATGATTCAGGTGAACAAAAAAATTTATTGAATATTGTAACATTGTAAATTTTGTAACCTTCATTGTGAGACTTAAATAAAATGAGTTGCATTCAGCAGTGTGATAATTCAACAACATTATCAGAACATAATCCAGAATCAAGCATCAACAACAAAATCCAGTGTGAAACAGTAACATAATGATACTATAACATAATATACGATGCAGCCAGCTCTTGCCCCAATATTTTCTCCTACCATCTTTTGCCCTCCTTCCCTTTGTCACCCTCCCTTTGCCTGCTGCTCTTACTCAAAGTGGCACCAAGATGGCATGCAGTAAGGCTGCTGTGTTGGGGGCAGGACATTGCTCAAACCTAGGCCAGGGAGTGTGCAGGACTTGCCCTCAGTATCCGAGTGGGGACAGCGCCCGACCAGTGACGCCGATGAGGCCTGCCACTCTGTCCTCGATGTCCGTGAGTGGCAGGGTCTGAGGCGGACTGTTGCCTGTCCGCACCTGCTCACGGCGATTATGAGACTTCTTTGCCTGCAAAGGTGAAAATGGGAATGGTTACAAGAGGGTCCATCTGCTCTTGTGGCACAGATAGCCACCAAAGCACCTACACCATACTGTCTTAATGTAATACAGTCCTCTGTTTAATGGCCTTGAAAGTTGCACGTGGTTCATCAGGAGGACATCTAAGTGCGGAGTCATCTTATGAGATCTCAGAAAGCAATCTTAATAATGTGTAAAGATCATTCATGACAAATAGGGTGCCAACCTAAGCCTACCTATGTGTCATGCATTTTAGGAGGCAACCCACAAAGTACTGAGCGGCACCAACAGCATGAGAACAAATAGTGTGTCAGATTTATCCTTGACGTAATGAAGGAGTGCATGAATGAAAATGGTACTCTTGACGATCCTGGTGAGATCGTTAAATTTCTTTCGGCCCTGTGTGCCAGTCCTCACTACAATGTCTGAGGCAGAGACCTCCTCTGCAATGTCTCTCCAAATCCTTTTAAATATGGATGGCAGTGGTCTCGAACCATCCCGAAGATACGACTCCTGCCATCTTCTTTCCACAGCCCCCGCCAGAGCTTCATTAGCCTCGTGGCTGAATCGCCCGGCACACTGTCTGGAATCGTCGTCCTCCATGATCAAAATACAAATGTGAAATGGCTGATGCAGCCCCGGTTGAACTGCGCATGCACGTGCAGGAAGTGGCCGCGCCCTGCATTAGCGTTTGCGACAGGACACAAGACCAGAAGAGCGGGGGAAAAAAAAAAATTGTGCATGCGCAGGATGGCAGATTACATCAGCACCGGAACATTCGGCTCCAGCGCACACAATCTGTGGAGCAACGCCGGAGTTAGCACTAACGCTCCTCGGCAACTTTCATTCGCCGAAAGTTCCTCGCACTGGCGCTAACCTGGCGCTAAATTTTTCGCTCCACCGCAAATTGCGCCGGAAAACGCAAAAAGCCGAAAATCCAGCCTATATATCCATCCCTGTAATGGTATTAATAGAACATAATAAATAGGAGCAGGAGTAGACCATATGGTCCCTCGAGCCTGCTCCGCCATTTAATACCATCATGGCTGATCCGATCATGGATTCATCTCCACTTCCCTGCCCGCTCCCCATAACCCCTTATTCCCTTCTCATTTAGGAAACTGTCTATTTCTGTCTTAAATGTATTCAATGTCCCAGCTTCCACAGCTCTCTGAGGCAGCAAATTCCACAGATCCACAACCCTCTGAGAGAAGAAATTTCTCCTCATCTCTGTTTTAAATGGGCGGCCCCTTATTCTAAGACCATGCCCTCTAGTTCTAGTCTCCGCCATCAGTGGGAACATCCTCTCTGCATCCACCTTGTCAAGCCCCCTCATAATCTGATACGTTTCGATAAGATCACCTCTCATTCTTCTGAATTCCATTGAGTAGAGGCCCAACCTACTCAACCTTTCCTCTAAATAAACATACTATGGGCCCAAGTTTCGAGCCGCGCCTAGAATGGCGCAGGCCCGACCTGGACGCCCGTTTTTCGCGCCAGAAAGTGCGCCTAAAAAAACCCTCCGTATTCTCCACCTCCCTGCAGGTCCTCTGGCCCTCGGCGCGGCGCAGCAGGAGCTGTAGGGGGTGGAGCCAGGTCCCTGCGCCGAAAACAGTGCCGGGACCTCTGCACATGCGCGCTACAGTGGGCACGCAAGTGCAGTAGCTCCAGGCGCCCAAAACTGTGGGAGGGGCCCGAAGCACGCAGCCCCTAGCCCTGGCCTAATGGCCTCACTGGGGCTGTGTGAATAAGGCTCCTCCCACGGCCAGCTCCTGCTTCCTCCCGACCCGACTCGACTCCCGCTTCCCGCCTCCGGACCGGACCCGACACCCGCTTCCCCACCCCCCGCCCATCCCCGGACCGGACCCGACACCCGCCCCCCTCCCCCCTCCCCCACCCCCGGACCGGACCCGACACCCCCCCTCCCCCACCCCCGGACCGGACCCGACACCCCCCCTCCCCCACCCCCGGACCGGACCCGACACCCGCTCCCCCCCCCACCCCCTTCCTCCCCCCGACCTGACCTCCCTCTCCCTCCCTCCCTCCCCCCGACACGACCCAACGCCACCTACCTGTGAATCTGGTGCTGGGGACGGGCCCTGCCCGGAGTCTCGGGCCCGGCCCGTTCAGCCTCCCTCCCCCTTCTCCATCCCCCCCCACCCCCCCCAATCTCCTTCCCCCCCCCCAATCTCCTTCCCCCCCACCCAATCTCCTTCCCCCCAATCTCCTTCCCCCCCCCAATCTCCTTCTCCCCCTCTCTCCCTCTACCCCCCTCCTCCCCCTCCCCTCGCTGTCAGAAACACAGACACTGACAGACAGAGAATGAGAGACACACAGACAGACAGAGAGATAGAGACACTGACAGAGACACACTGGGGGGGGATCCCAGCACGCTGTTGGAGGGCTCCCGGTGCTGCAGTCAGTAAGTAGAAAATGTTTTATTTATTGATTTAAAAAAAATAATTATTTCTTATTAATTTTTTTTGATTGATTTATTGGTTGATTTATTGATGTTTTTATCATTTATTATTGATGGCTCTTTATTTGTAAAACTGAAATGTTTAATGTTTGTAAACTTCCCTTTAAACCCCCTCCCCCCATTCCCTACGCCTGATTTGTAACCTACGCCTGATTTTCTAAAGTGTAGACAAGGTTTTTTCGAGCGTACAAAAATCTTCACTTACTCCATTCTAAGTTAGTTTGGAGTAAGTTTTCACTGACGAAACTTTGAAATCAGGCGTAAGTGGCCGGACACGCCCCCTTTTGAAAAAAAAATTCTGTTCCAAAGTGAAACTGTTCCAACTGACTAGAACTGGAGCAAACTAAATGGCGAGAATTCCGATTTCTAAGATACTCCGTTCTACACCAGTTGCTCCTAAAAATCAGGAGCAAATCATGTGGAAACTTGGGGCCAATAAATGGGTAATTAAAAACTTACGGGCTGAAAGTCGGCAGGCGGGAGTTCCTGCGCCAGGCGCGGGACGACTCACCCTGCGACCTATATTCAGGTAAACGCCCCCGACAGCAAGTGGAGCGCAAAATATCGCTCTCCGCTTGCCCTGTGGGGCGGGAACGGGGCGGAAGGACTCCACGAAAGGCACAGCGCTACGCGATGGGACGTGTAGTACTGCGCGTAGACAGGGCCCTCCCCTTCATTAAACGGGAGGGCCAAGCTCCCGACTCTGCGGCCGCGAAACGGGGTCGTCCCTGGAACACCACCATAGCAGCAGCCTGGCACACAACAGCACGGACCCCGCGATTGGGCAGCAATTCCCCACCTCCCCTTTAATATTCGCCCCGCGAGTGACCTACAGCCCGGTACACACGCACCGTGACGTTGCCGTGTACATCGCCTGTTGCAGCTTCAGGGGGCGCTACCGATTTTTAGCTCCAGGATCAACACGGGTCGCTGCATGCACGGTGATGACGCATGATCGTTGGTGCAGCGAGGCACTGCTGGTTGGAGCGGGCCGCTATCGGTTATCGCCGCCACTAAACCCCCATGGAATTTCGCGGGAGTCAGTAGCAGTGATGCGCCCGGGCGAAAAGTCATTTGCGCCCCGTTAGCACCAATGGGAGGTGCAGACATCGCGAATGTCTCCCCCGTCCCCTCCCCCCCCAAGAGTCATACAGCACAGAAGGAGGCCATTCGGCCCATCGTGCTTGTGCCAGGTCTATGAAAGCGCTAGCCACTTAGTCCTACACCCGCTGCTCTTTCCCCATATGAAGACTGAGATAAAAATCTATTCAACATCAGCTGATGAACCTCACAGCAGTTAGAACTAGATGGGAACCACATCTGATTTTGGGACCCCCAATGTGTTAAATGGTGGATCCATGATTTACCCCCATATGCTCTTTGCGAGAGCAGTTTCATTTGGGGGCTACTGGATTGCAGAATTGGCCCTCGAGTGCCCGCAGAGCCTGATTCATGTCCAGCTTTTTTCCATTTGCTGCACATTTACCATGGTCCTATTTGGTGCTGATCAGATTGGGTATTTTCCCCAATGACTTCATTTAATAAATGATGAATATGTAAATGATATGTTAATAATCACTTGAGGGGGAGAGCAGCACTGGTCCCTTTGCATAGCGACAAAGTAAATGCGTTCAAAAGGATTGTGCTTATAATTTTGCCCGGCAAAATGACCAGAGCAATTCTTCCCCACCATGGCAGCCATTTTGCTTGTCTACATGGTGAACTTTAAAGTCTCTGAAGTGCCTAATACGTTAACTTATTTCTGTCTGATTGTTATCTAATGCTTGACCGTATAGAGGATATATTTCTTTTGATAAAATTGAGCTCCAGGCGCAGAGCTCCGTGCAACGGGAGCACACATGTCGGGAATTTAGAAGCCAGTATGCTCCCAACAAATGTTCATCTATTAAAATGGACGCTGATCTTCACACCCAAATTTTCAAATAATGTAATCCTGTCATTGTGAAGCTCTGTGACTGCTGGCTCGCGAAAATCTAGTCCCTATAATTCAAAGGGCATCCCTAAAAGGTTTGAAGATAATTGTGTCGGCCATTTTGCTTCTGTTAGTGCTGTCGAGAAGGAATTGCAGCTTGATGACCCAAACAGTCTGGAGGACTACATGGGGGAGATTATCTTGGAGATAAAACTTGCCAAAAAACCGAGCGAGAGCAGAAGAAATGTGAGTAAAGAGTTCATTCCTTGTGTTGTGTGATCTACTGCATGTTTTATATTTATTGATTGAGGTGCTATAAAATTTAACCATGGAAGTTATACATGATGAGAGTCCTTTTGAGTACGGATGTTCTAACCCAGGATTTATTGCATGTTTCTGGGTGCGTGTGTCAAGTAACAAAAAAACATTGCTTAATGTAAAGTACGTTGTTGAATAAATTGCAAGATCACAATCTTGTAGCTTTTTCTATGGTGATCAAAGACTATTGCAGTGCTGAAAGTAAACAGAACGGTCACACAAGGCAATGCATGGCAAATCAGGGCTGGGCCCTGCCTCCAATCAGTGCTTCCCACTGGGAATGCCGGGATCTTGGATAGAGTGCCGTAGGACTCGCGGCATTGCGCAGTTGGAAACGGCATCGTTCTCTGTTTAGAAACCACTCGTTCTCGTGTCACAGCCACAGCAGTTAATAAACATACAATAACTGGGTCATTAAAAACTATGGGGGGGAAATTGCGCGGCGTCCCGTTTGGGGGCGGTAACAGCCGCGAGGCGGGAGTTCCTGCGCCAGGCCCGGACGTCCCGCCCCGCTCGCGATATTGGGGGTTACCGCGCCTGAGAGCAAGTGGAGCGCAAAATATCGCGCTGCACTTGCTCTGTGGGGAGCGAGTGGGGCGGAGGCAAACAGAGAGCAGCGCAGCTCTACGCGCTGGGACGCGTAATGTTGCCGCGTAGAAGGAAAGGGAAGGGCCAAGCTGCCGACTCTGCGGGGCCTCACCTGGACCACTGGGCACTGCCTCCAATCAACGCTTCCCATCGGGAACGCCGGGATCCTGGAATTGGATAGAGTGCAGCAGGACTTCAGGCATTGTGCAGTTAGATACCGCATCATTCTCTATTTAGGAGTCACTTGTTCTCCTGTCACAGCCACAGTAGATAATAAATACTGTATGATGATGTTTCTATTCCTGCTAAGTGGAATTCGTATCAATGGAATTGGATTTGATTGATGTTATCCCTGAAAGACCTAGATTGTTTGAAATGCTCAACTGATTAGAATTTCCATTTGCTTCAGCATCTTGTGGATGTATTCAAGGGGAAACTGGATGAACAGATGAGGAATATGTTGATAGGGTTGATGAAGAGGGGTGGGAGGAGGTTTGTGTGGAGTATAAACACCGGCATAGACCACTCGGGCCGAATGGCCTGTTTCTGTGCCGTACATTCTCTGTCCATGTAAGTTGCTTGCATCTGCGGGTTATGACCAGTGTCCCAATTCTCATCCAGAGTTCATCAGAAACATAATTGGGCTCCTCCTTCCCCAAAAGCTTCAAACAAAGCATGTGTAAAGAGGCTCTCTGTCCGCTGGGAGGTTAGGTAGGCACCTTGCCCCCTGCAGCTGCCCTAGATGCTACCCGACATTGGCTCTCTATCTGCAGATCGTTTTCCGCACAGCAACATGGCTGAGATCAGGAATTGGAGAGGGATTGGAGTAGGATCTAGCATACATTCACTAGTCTGTGAGGCTCACTTCCACACGCTGCACCACAGAGCTGACTTCACATCTGTTGTGGAGCATTTTAGAAGGTCGTGGACTCAAGTCCCACTCCAGACACTAGGGCACATAAATCTAGGCTGACACTCCAGTGCAATGCTGAGGGAGCGCTGCACTGTCGGAGGTGCCGTCTTTCATATGAGACGTTAAACCGAGGCCCTGTCTGCCCTCTCGGGTGGACGTAAAAGATCCCACGACACTATTTCAAAGAAGAGCAGGAGAATTCTCCCCGGTGTCCTGGCCAATATCTATCCCTCAACCAACATTACTAAAACAGATTATCTGGTCCTAATCACATTGCTGTTTGCGGGAGCTTGCTGTGCGCAAATTGGCTGCCGCATTTCCTTCACTACAACAGTGACAACGCTTCAAAAAGTACTTCATTGGCTGTAAAGCGCTTTGAGATGCCCTGAGGTTGTGAAAGGCGCTCTAGAAATGCAAGTCTTTCTTTCTTTCCAGCAGGGGTTATTTGGAGGTAATTAGGAGCAACAATTTTATTTTAACCTCCCTCACCCTGGAGTGCTGAGTCTAATTGTAGCCCCTCACTAACGAGGGACAGACCGAGGATTGTACGCGGGACCTCCCACTCTCTGCTGGCCACAGGCTGGGCCTAGTAGACCATCAGGGAAGCTGAAGGAATTTAAATGACGTGAAAGTTCACTGGGTTGGAGGATTTATAGGCGAAGAGTTTGTACAGCCATAGAACGTCCTGGTAGTGAAGTCAGTCTTCATAACAGATCGGATTTCAGTCAGATGCACTGCTGTATTCTCATTGCCTCCTTGGGCACTGCAATTCACATCTTCTTTTCTGCCACCTATGTATGTTGTGTGCCTTTTCTGTCTAATTAATTTGTTCTGATTAAGCAGTGATCATCATCATTATAGGCAGTCCCTCGGAATCGAGAAAGACTTGCTTCCACTCTTAAAATGAGTCCTTAGGTGGCTGAATAGTTCAATACGAGAACCACAGTCCCTGTCACAGGTGGGACAGATAGTCGTTGAAGGAAAGGGTGGGTGGGACAGGTTTGCCGCACGCTCTTTCCGCTGTCTGCGCTTGGTTTCTGCATGCTCTCGGCGATGAGACTCGAGGTGCTCAGCGCCCTCCCGGATGCACTTCCTCCACTTAGGGCGATCTTTGGCCAGGGACTCCCAGGTGTCGGTGGGGATGTTGCAATTTATCAGGACAGCTTTGAGGGTGTCCTTGTAACGTTTCCACTGCCCACCATTGGCTTGTTTGCCGTGAAGGAGTTCCAAGTAGAGCACTTGCTTTGGGAGTCTCGTGTCTGAACTTGTGAACAGTTTTGGTGTTGCGAGATGGGTGGAGACAGATATAAGCACTGCCAGCTGTCTCTCCCTCATCGGTCCCGAGCTCTGTGAATTGAACCATGGCGCTCCAGTCTCCGTGTGACTTCGTCTGGTTGATGTCAGATTGGAGTTAGACTGCTGCTTTAGAATTGATACAAAATGCTGTCCAGGTGTCCTTTGATGCACAAGTGACAGTATAGTTCAGGTAAGCAATCTGACTCCCAATGTGCATTAAAGAGAGATAAGTAGTCTTGAAGGTGGTTGGGCTTCACACTGGGTTCAGTATAACTCCAACCCAGTGCTGAAGCTACTCTTTATAAGTATCCAGGCAGTCTCTCGAAACTCCTAGCGTCTTTCTAAACTTATCTTTCACTCTTTTGAATGTTTGAAGTGGCTGAAAATCTCATAGCAATGAAACCGAGCAGAGCATTGTGAGCATGCATGTGCTGAAGACCATCAAGTTGATTGCGATGTGCAGTCAGCAGTATAACTTGAGTCCGCCAACTGAGCATCACACGGTACCGATCCCGGTCCCAGGCGTGTACCTGCGGTAGAACTGCAGCCTAAAATTAAGTACAAACCTTAACTAAAACCAAGCACAGCCTCTGATAGGACACTGACGGCAAGTTGTACCCTCTGTGGGGGTACTGAGGGTATTTACTCTCCCGCTCCTGCCAAGGGGAGCTGATTTTGTTTCATGTGCTGGAGGTGGTTGGGATTACAGCAGATGTCCTGAATGGTAGTTAGTAGGTAACAGGAAGGGGTTGGCATGTGTTGAGATCCAGAGCTTAATTCCTTATGTTCTTATAACTGATAAGGGAATAAGGGGTTATGGGGAGTGGGCAGAGAAGTGGACCTGAGTCCATGATCGGATCAGCCATGATATTAAATGGCGGAGCAGGCTCGAGGGGCTGTATGGCCTGCTCTTACTCCTATTGCTTATGTTCTTAATTTGCATTGGAGTTGTCTGTCCAAAACATTGGTTGCATTTTTTTTTACTCACTCAAGAATGTGGGCTTCGCTGGCAAGGCCAGCATTTATTGCCCATCCCTAACTGCCCTTGAGAAGGTGGTGGTGAGCCGCCTTGAACCACTGCAGTCCGTGAGGTGTAGCGGTTTGGTACAACTAAGTGACTTGCTCGGACATTTAAGAGACAACCACAACGATCCAATCGTTTCATGGCCACCATCACTGGTACTAGCATTTTATTGTAGATTTATTAATTTAATTTAAATTCCCCAGCTGCCGTGGTGGGATTATGAACTCGCGTCTCCAGATCATTAGTTCAGGCCTCTGGATTACTAGTCCAGTAACATAACCACTAGGCTACCGCTCCCTAGCTGATTAGAAAAAAACATAGACGTATGCAGAAATTCCATGACTGGCACTAGAAGAGTTAAATGCCGTTGTTTGAAAACGTTTTTATTAATAAAAGCGTAATAATGCCCAGTTGCTGAACAAATCCTTATTATGGTTTGTAGAAATTTTAACCTAAACACTTAAACAAATCAGTTTGATTCGGTAAATGTATATTTTCTGATTCAATTATTTGCATTTATATAGTGCCTTTACTGTGAAGCTATTTATATAGCTTCACAGGAGCGTTATCAGACACAATTTGACACCTGGGCCTTGTAGTAAGGCCCGGCTCTCTTTAGCTGAGGAAGAGGCCTTTCTCCAAGTACTTGCTCGGAAACACCAGCCTGATCCTCGCTGCGGTTTATTTGATGTAATTATTTTTACAGATTCTGCAGCAGCACCGGTTGAATGTTCTCTGTTTTTATGCATGAACGATTCCTTCAGAAACGGTTAATTTGTCATTAACAACTGCATTCCTCTTTTCATTCCCATCAACCGTCTCCCGCATCCGGTGCCCCCTTGTATCCCATCGGCTCACCAGGCCAGTCAAGCCAGGAAGAAACGAGGGACCAGCACAAAGGTAACACCTTACCCTTTTCATTTTTTTTTTTGTTCAGTCTCAAAATGCTTTTGTCAGCCTTGTATTTCAGAAAGAAGCAGTTTATTAGCTTAGTGACCTGGAAGGAAAGTATTTGTATGTCAGGGGGGGGGTTTCTGAGACCTGCCTGGTCTGCAGGCTGGGCTACATTAATCATGGCGCTGAGCCACCATTTGGTCATAGAGTGAGCAACACAGTTACCTGCTGCAGGTATTCTGGGGAGTTTTCAGTTGCGCTCAGTTCCTGGATGAGACTCTCCCAGAAGCAGCCTCCCGGGAGGTTTCCTGAGACACGGTACCTCAAACTATTGCAATGTGGTTTTTCAGCAGATCTCTTCAAATTTTGAATAACCAATATGTTTCTGTGACAGCATCATTGCACCTGAGGGTTGGCAACTTTGATTGAACGTATTCCTGGAGGTTTAATCACATGACCTCTGATCATGTGACAATTTCCCCGCGGTTTGCAAATCTTATTGCATTTACCTTCTGGTTGAGGGTTTTTCCTTGAGGGTTTTCTTCCTCTTGAACATGCACCTAAGCTGGCTTCTTGCACTTTCAGCAACTCTGTGGAGACCACCAGAAGCCCGAGCCATGTCCCTGGGTCAAGGGCCACTTCCCATGCAGGATGGGCTCCGGCTGGAATTCCCACCAGCAAGGGGGAGCCCCCACCCCCCCACCCCCGGCACTGGAAGAGGCGACAGGACTAAAGGGTGGGATGAGCCCCAAAGAGGATTCCAAAAATTCCTTTTAGGCTTCAGCCGAGAATGAGACCTAAAAAGGTCAGTGCCAAGAACAGCCCTCCCCAGGATCCATTGGTACACAAACGTGTCGTCAAATGCACGAAGAAACAGGCGCAGAGAATGTTTGCACGCTGCATCGATAATAATGCAAATCAGCAGTGGTAGAAGAGTTAGGAAGGATGACCTTGGGTCTGGTTGAGGCTACAGGTTTTGAAGATGGGGAGCGTTGAGGGGTCTGGGGAGAAAGTTCATTTACTACAATGAGTTAAAACCATTTCAGGAAAGACTTGATTTGCTGTGCTCCCTCTCCATGTTGAGCACGAGCATGAAATGAGCACAGAGAGAATGTTTCCACAGAGAGCATAACTAGAGGCCATCAATATAAGATAGTCACCAAGAAATCCAATAGGGAATTCAGAAGAAACTTCTTTACCCAGAGAGAGGTGAGGATGTGGAACTCGCTACCACAGGGAGGGGTTGAAGTGAATTGATTAGATGCATTTAAGGGGAGATTAGACAAGCATATGAGAGAGAAGGGAATAGAGGGTTATGCTGATAGATTTAGATGAGGAAAGATGGGAGGAGGTTCGAGTGGAACATAAACGCCGGCATGGACTGGTTGGGTCGAATGATCTGTTTCTGTGCCGTATATCCTGTGTAATCTGGGTAAGTGGCGATCAGCCTCGGAGCAACACTCCACAGATCATAGCCTTCAGCCTATAGCTCCTTTCAAGCTGCCATGTTTGGGGAGCAGGGTGGGCTTAGGGCATTCTGCCGATCCCAGAGACCTGCCCCCCCTGCAGACACAAATAAAGCACTACAACTCCCGGGTTGCACAGCGCGCAGACGTTTGTGCGTCAGTTATCACTCTGGCAACGGCTCGAGACTCCACAGGCGAGACGCGCGAATCCCGAACTCTGCTTCCCGATTTGTCTCCCGGCCGGTTGCCGGCAGCTCAGCCTGGGTAAATGAATCTTGCGTTACTGCAGACCCCGGGACAATCCGGGAAGGTTGGCAACTCCCACAGCCATGCCCGTGTGGCACATCCCTTGCACCCGTTTCACAATGCCCCTGAAAAGGACCTGACTGGTTCAATCATGACCTTGCTTGCAGTTATTGGCAGCAAGTATGGTAACTGGAGCAAGCAACTCCAAAAAATCTTTTGTGGCCACTCAGTATAAAGAGCAGAGAACCCAGGTAGTCGGCGCAGATATACTGGTGGACTGTGCGCTCTCTCTCTCTTTCTGTGGTGTACTTGTTCGCATAGAAAGACCTGTGGCTTAGGTTGACCTTTGAATCCGTGAAAGCATCAATGCCTTCACTGGGCCGGTTGCATACGGTCACACCACATTCCCGGCCAGATGATTGGGTAATTACCCCATCGCTCGCGCCTAGAGACCGCACTGCTCAAAGTGACTGGGACCGATTTTACGCCCATAATCTGTATTGTGCAACCTTCCTCCACTCATTGCATTTTGCTGGAGGAATTACCTTGCTTTTATCGGGAGGCTTTGCTGCAATTTCGGTCCTGAGCTCTGTTTGCTGCAGTTCATAGAGACTCGTTTTAAATAGACTCTGTGAACCGCTTGCTGCAGTGCGCTGTTTAAATAGACTCTGTCTGCTGAGGGAATAGACTTTGTTGTGAGTCCTGCCGCAAGACCCGCCCTGACTCCAACTGATTGGCTGACACAATGGTGCCACTAAACACTCTGGATGAAGTCACAAACTAGTCAGAAGTTCATCAGTACTGAAGAGTTTATTATTAGTTGTAGTCAGCCTGTTGCAGAGTTGCTTTCTGCAGTGCGTTTGTAGAATATTGCTGCATTAATCTCCAGTGTTGGATATTGCAAAAATATTAAATGACATTTAGAAATAATTCTTCTTATGCAGTCCCCTGGAGTCGAGGATGACTTGCTCCCACACTAACACGAGTTCTCAGGTGACTGATGCGACCAATGCGGGACCTACAGTCTCTGTCACAGGTGGGGCACACAGTGGTTGGAGGGACGGGTGGGTGGGGGGCTTGGTTTGTCGTGCGCTCCTTCCGCTGTTTGTACTTGGTTTCCGCGTGCTCCCGACGGAGAGACTCAAAGTGTTCGGCACCTTCCCGGAAGCTTCTCCTCCACTTTGAGCGGTCTTGGGTCAGAGATTCCCAAGAGTCGGTCGGGATGTTACATTTTTTCATGGAGGCTTTGAGGATGTCCTTGAAGCGTTTTCTCTGCCTTCCTGGGACTCACCTGCCGTGACCTAGCTCGGAGTAGAGTGCTTGCCTCGGGAGCCAAGTATCAGGCGTGCGGACAATGTGGCCTGCCCACCGGAGCTGATCGAGCGTGGTCAATGCCTCGATGCTGGGGATGTTGGCCTGAGAGAGAACGCTGATGTTGGTGCACCAATGCTGCCAATGAATTTGCAAGATCTTGCGGAGGCGGCGTTGGTGTAACTTCTCCTGTGCTTTGAGGTGCCTGCTTTCCATAGTCCATGTCTCTGAAACATATAGGAGGGCGGGTATCACTACTGCTCTGTAGACCATGAGCTTGGTGCTGGGTTTGAGATCCTGGGCTTCAAACACTCTTTTCCTCAGGCAGCCGAAGGCTGCACTGGTACATTAAAGGTGGTGTTGGACTTTGTCATTTTACAGAACCATTTACAGCAATTCTCTCATTCTTCTTCATTTTGATTTTCCATGATTGGAAAAACCAAGGCATTAATAATGGGAAGGGCTTCTTGTGCATTCCCACTCCCTTCGCTCACCATTAGCGGCCATGCCTTTAACTGTCTAGGCTCCCTAAATTCCCTCCCTAAACCTCTACGCCCCTCTCCTTTAAGATGCTCCTTAAAACCTACCTCTTTGATCAAGCTGTTGGCCTGTCCCAGTATCTCCTTGTGTGGCTTGGTGTGGGATGTTTTACTGTGTTTTATGCTATATACATGCACGGTGTTGGGTAATATTGCTGGAGTAGGTCATCTCTCACACATAACATTATTGGGGAGCTGTTCCATTGTTCTTTGGTCTCTATGTTTCTGGATGCTTGCTGGCCTGGGGCTTTGTACAGACCAAACAGTGTAATGTATGCCCCTGTGAACATGCTCACAGGCTTGTGGAGCTGTTGTACAGTGAGTGGCTTAGCACGTCACGTGATGTTCACAAGATTCAATAAAACCCCAGCCAGTTGGGTTCAGGCTCCTCAGGATGAGGTGGGCCGTTGTGAGCCTGGCTGATGAACTGGTAGTGTTCAGTTTCATTGTGAAACCTTTGCGAATAAACCAGCTAGTTCTTACAGCTAATGTGTAGCTATTAATTCTTAAGCAAAGAACCCATGAAGCAAATACACTACAAACAGGAAGTGCCTAATTAAACTGCCTGGCCCCTTGCCACCAACCTTGGGGTTTGCCAATTCTGATTGGATGTATTCCTGGAGGTTTCATCACATGATCTCCTGCCTCCAACAGCCCCGCCTCCACACTTCCGCCATTGGTCATCCGACATGTCCATCCTTGGGGCGCACCACCTTCCCACAGCCAATCAGAATGAGAACGGACTCTTCGTTATCCCATTGGATGATTCTCGACTGTCCGTCAAACAGCCTTTATTCACCGTGTCCAATATTTTTATAACTAATAAAAGTGCCCAAACTAAATTTAAAAAACCCCGCAATCTTTAAATGATTTTTTCCCCCAGCTTGCTCGCAACAGTGGCCTGGAGGGTTGTCTTTAATTCCTGGAGATTCCAGGGCAATGCTCGAGGTTTGGTATAATGTATGCTCACAGGTTTGTAGAGCTGTTGACCATTATTTAAAGGGGCTGCTCCTCAAATTCTGGTTGCACTTCAGTCCCACACTCCTGGTCTTTGGGCACCCTGTGCGGAGGGGAGCGGGCAGGTCAGAGGCCCTCCTCGTAGGACTGCTCCTGGGCCTGGCCAAGGGGGCCATCAGCCGGTCCAGGCAGCGGGCGGTCGAGGGGGTCGTTCAGCCTGACTGCCTGCCTCTCTTTCGTGGTTACATCCGAGCCCGGGTGTCCCTGGAGATGGAGCACGCGGTGTCCACTGGTACGCTCGCGGCCTTCCGCGAGAGGTGGGCGCCAGAGGGACTGGAGTGCATCATCACCCCCGGCAACCAAATGTTAATTTGATCTCAGTTTTCGTTAAAGTATTATTTGGAAATTTGTGGGTTCTAGTGTCCTTGTCAAAAGGGGGCACTTGATTTAAATGTTCTACCAAAAAGAGTTGTAGAGCTGTTAAGTTGGGAGTGGCTTAGCCAGTCATGTGATGTTCACAAGTCTCAATAAAACCCCAGCCAGTTGGGTTCGGGGGATCCACGATGAGGCAGGTGGTTGTGAGCCTGATGGATGAACTGGTAATGTGTAGTGTGATTGTTAAACCTTTGCCAATAAACCAATTAGTTCTTAACAGCAATGTGTTGCTATGAATTCTTAAGCAAAGAAGCCATGAAGCAAATACATTACAGTTGGCAACTCCTGCACCAACCTCGGGGACAGCTTGAAGTTGGGGCTTGTACCTCAGCCTGTCACTCGGTCACATTATTGGGCTTCAGACGTGCGAGGGGGAGAATGTAGTGCGAGTGCTCGTCCCCACGGATTACTATTAGTTTAACACGACATGAAAGCTGGCGGGCTAAATTGCGTGTGTGAGGGGGAAGAAAAATAGAAGTGAACAGAGCTTAAGAAAACATATTAATTGAAACATGTGTTATGTGGCGATCAGAAAAAAAAGCTGGAAATCTGAAATAAAAACAGAAACTGCCAGAGGTGCTCAGCAGGTCTGTCAGCATCTGTGCAGAGAAAAAGCAAGTTAATAGTTTAGGCCCATACTTGAGATGTTAACCTATCCTTTAGCTCTCCAGAAGTGATCGAACCTGTTGTATATTTACACCATTTAAAAACAGTATATAACTAAATTATATTGTGTATATATAAGACGGTTAAAAAAGCACGCAGGATCTCTTGGCTTTATAAATATAGGCACAGAGTTCAAAAGCGTGGAAGTTATGCTTAATCGTTATAAATCACTGGTTAGGCCTCAGGTGGAGGATTTTGTCCAATTCTGGGCACCGTACTTTAGGAAGGAGATCGAGGCCTTAGACAGGATGCAGAGGAGATTTACTAGAATGGTACCAGGGGTGAGGCACCTCAGTTCTGTGGAGATACTGGAGAAGTTGAGATTGTTCTCCTTAGAGCAGAGAAGGTTAAGGGGGGATTTAATGGAGGTGTTCAAAATGATGTGTGTGTCCTCTGGTTACCAACCCTCCTGCCACTGGAAACAGTGTCTCCTTACTTACTCTATTAAAACCCTTCATCATTTTCAACACCTCTATTAAATCCCTCCTTAACCTTCGCTGCTCGAAGGGGAACAACCCCAGCCTCACTTAACGGGTACTTGTGCAATCTACAACCACCCAGTGTATCCACTGTTTTCACCCAGAGGGTGGTGGGTGTTGTGTATGCAATAAAGGTTCAAACTGAGTACTGTTTAACTAAGCAAGGTACGACCTTGGCTCTGCTTTATCTTGGCCCAAAGTGCCTGACTCACACAATGGCTGGCCTTTTATACCAGAGCAGCACCATGTGCGTGCCGCTCAGTGGCTTCCAGCAATGGCACCATCTGGTGGCTACAAACAGCATGTACATACAAGACAGTGAGGGTCTGGAACTCACTGCCTGAAAGGGTGGTAGAGGCAGAAAGTACTTGGATGTGCACTTGCAGTGCCGTGACCTACAAGGCTACGAACCAAGAGCTGGAAAGTGGGATTAGGCTGGATAGCTCTTTGTCAGCTCTTTGGGAAGTACTGCAGTGAATCGAATACGGCCAGGGCGATCTCCTGGACTAGTTTCAATCACCTGGATGGGTTGGAGAGGAATTTTCACAGATTTTTTTTCCCCAATGGGCCTGGGTTTTTATCTGGTTTTTGCCTCTCCCAGGGGATCGCACGGCTCTGGTTGGGGTGGAGTATAGAATGTTGTGGTGCAAGGGGTGTCGCAGTTGTGTGGGGCTGTGTGGCTTTATGTCGGCCGGCGCGGACACGATGAGCCAAATGGCCTCCTTCCGTGCTGTAAATTTGTGTGATTCTATGAGCAGTGACCGATTATGCATCACGCAGCGAGGTTGTGTTACTCTGCTCTGCTGTGTTCATCACTGTAAAGATGTCACTGTGCGCTTATGTGGCCCATTTGAATGTAGAGGGAAACCTAACGCTGAGCAGAAGGAGTTGGGGAGATGACGGAACACTTAGCTGGAAAAGGTGTGGGAGAGATGCAGCAAGGCTAAAGGGTCAGCGGATAGAGTTACGTTGAGTAAGGCTAAGTTAGCTGAAGGCTATACCATAAGGTCGTCTTCTTCTTTCGTATGGTAGTAGCATAGCAAATCAAACCTCAATATCCAAGATGGATATCCAGGCCAAAGCTTCCGGAGTAACAGCGTTCCTGATCCCCGGGTCCTGATAGTCTGCATCCCAGAGTACTTAAGGAAGTGGCCCGAGAAATAGTGGATGCATTGGTGATCATTTTCCAACATTCTATCGACTCTGGATCAGTTCCTATGGACTGGAGGGTAGCTAATGTAACACCACTTTTTAAAAAAGGAGGGAGAGAGAAAACAGGTAATTATAAACCCGACATCAGTAATGGGGAAAATGTTGGAATCAATCATTAAGGATGAAATAGCAGCGCATTTGGAAAGCAGTGACAGGATCGGACCAAGTCAGCATGGATTTATGAAAGGGAAATCATGCTTGACGAATCTTTTGGAATTTTTTGAGGATGTAGCTAGTAGAGTGGACAAGGGAGAACCAGTGGATGTGGTGGATTTGGACTTTCAAAAGGCTTTTGACAAGGTCCCACACAAGAGATCGGTGTACAAAATTAAAGCACATGGTATTGGGGACAATGTATTGACGTGGATAGGGAACTGGTTGGCAGACAGGAAGCAGAGAGTCGGGATAAACGGGTCCTTTTTAGAATGGCAGGCAGTTACTAGTGGGGTGCCGCAGGGCTCAGTGCTGGAACCCCAGCTCTTTACAATATACATTAACGATTTGGATGAAGGAATAGAGTGTAATATCTCCAAGTTTGCGGATGACACTAAACTGGGTGGCGGTGTGAGCTGTGAGGAGGACGCTAAGAGGCTGCAGGGTGACTTGGACAGGTTAGGTGAGTGGGCAAATACATGGCAGATGCAGTATAATGTGGATAAATGTGAGGTTATCCATTTTGGGGGCAAAAACACGAAGGCAGAATATTATCTGAATGGCGGCAGACAAGAAAAAGGGGAGGTGCAACGAGACCTGGGTGTCATGGTTCATCAGTCACTGAAAGTGGGCACACAGGTACAGCAGGCGGTGAAGAAGGCAAATGGTATGTTGGCCTTCATAGCTAGAGGATTTGAATATAGGAGCAGGGAGGTCTTACTGCAGTTGTACAGGGCCTTGGTGAGGCCTCACCTGGAATATTGTGTTCAGTTTTGGTCTCCTAATCTGAGGAAGGACGTTCTTGCTATTGAGGGAGTGCAGCGAAGGTTCACCAGACTGATTCCAGGGATGGCTGGACTATCATATGAGGAGAGACTGGATCGACTGGGCCTGTATTCACTGGCGTTTAGAAGGGTGAGAGGGGATCTCATAGAAACGTATAAGATTCTGACGGGACTGGACAGGTTAGATGCAGGAAGAATGTTCTCGATGTCGGGGAAGTCCAGAACCAGGGGACATAGTCTTAGGATAAGGGGTAGGCCATTTAGGACCGAGATGAGGAGAAACTTCTTCACTCAGAGTTGTTAACCTGTGGAATTCCCTGCCGCAGAGAGTTGTTGATGCCAGTTCATTGGATATATTCAAGAGGGAGTGAGATGTGGCCCTTACAGCTAAGGGGATCAAGGGGTATGGAGAGAAAGCAGGAAAGGGGTACTGAGGTGAATGATCAGCCATGATCTTATTGAATGGTGGTGTAGACTCGAAGGGCCGAATGGCCTACTCCTGCACCTATTTTCTATGTTTCTATGTTTCTATGTTTTGCAGGCTGCCTGTGAATTCCCTCTGAGGGCAGTGCTCGATGATGTGCTCCAGGGTCTGATTAGGAGCTCCACAGTTGCATGATGGGGAGGCTTTAACCTTCCACCTATGGAGAAGTTGGTAGCATCGACCGTGACCAGTTCTGAGACGGTCGATGGTTGTCCACTGTTTGCCAGGAAGGTTTGGACCGACAGGTTGTACGTGGGGTTCTCGATAAGGAATCCATTCCATATGCCGCAGTTCTTCCAAGCATTTCGCCATCGGTCATCAAGGCTGAGGGGAGATGGCTGAAGTGCTTTGGCGACGGTCCAAAATGGGCTTCTAGATTTGAGAGGGGTTGTTGGTAGGTTGTTCAAGTCGGCCTGGATCGGCCTGTCTTGGCCGGTGTAATGGTTGTATTCTCTGGAGACGGCAAGTTCACGGTGTAGGTGTGGTGGTGCGATGTTTGCAAACACGGGCAGCCAAGGTGGTGCCGATAAAAGCGTACTTGTGATCATTTTCATAGTAGAATTCAGCTGGACATCAAAGGTGAAGCAAAAGGAGATGAGAATGGACAGAAAGTCAGATTCAGAGGACTGAAGAGAATGGGCTGAGAAGTGGGGCCAGACAAGGTTACACTGAATTCCATAAAACCTGCAGCACAGAAACCGACCATTCGGCCCAACAGGGCTATGCCGCTGTTTATACTCCACACGAGCCTCCTCCCAATCTTCACACTCACCCCGCCCTCCCCCAATGCCTCTATTTCCCACATTACCACAGTGACATCACCACAAAAGTACATCATTGGCTGTAAAGTGCTTTGAGACGTCCAGTGGTCGTGAAAGATGCTATATAAATGCAAGTCTTTCTTTATTCCCGTCTGCCTCATGTATGTATCAAGGTCGACGAGTTAATGGTTTAACGCGAGAGCAGGCTCTGTGAATCAGGTGACGAATTTTGAATCGGATCCCTTGGGGACAGGAAGTCATTGCAGTTTGGGGAGGAGGGGAATGAGTTAAAAGTGCGATAGAATGGAGGCACATTGTGTACAGTGGAGCTCGAGAGACTGGTGGAGGAGGGCATTGGAGCTGTGTGGTCTGGAGGTATTGAAAGCTTGAACAAGGATTTGAGCAGCACCACTGAGCTAAGGGTGATAATAGTTTACTTTAGATAACTATTATTTCAGACACAGTGTCTCTCATTCTTGTCTGTGACATTTTGGAGAGCGCTTTCTGTTCCTTTTGGCCATAGAAATGTGTTCACTTGTACAGCACTTTCGGCTCCACAGTTTCATGAATCCACATATTATTAATGGGAAGTCAGTGTGTGGTCAACCTGCACTGGGTCAATGTCAGCATGTGATCACTAGGGGGCAGTATTGAACCAATATTCAGTGACCTGAACCACTTGTTACTCGAGAATTATCCTTCAGCCAACAGATATTAATAATGATTTTGAACAAAATCCATGTTAGTCCCATTACTTGTGTCTGCTTCTTCACTCTTTTTTGTAATTCTCTATTTTTATAAATCTTTACCGATGACAAATGCATGATTGTCTTGAGGAAAGCACGCTTGAAGATTTAGAAGACTCCCACTGTTGTGTTATTTTTTTCTGATTTTAATTAATTTAATGTATAATTGTTAAAAGCACAATCACAATACACCCCAATAGGCTACTTTTCAGCAGTTCATATAAATTGTAACTTCAAATAGAAAGTGTAAACTTGTGTATTTTTTTAAATGTTCAAAAGAACTGGAGAAAAGAGATCTGTATTGTTAAAATGTGTAAAATTCTTACAGGGCTTGACAGGGTAGATGCAGGGAGGATGTTTCCCCCGGGCTGGGGAGTCTAGAACCAGGGGTCACTGTCTCAGGATAAGGGGTCGACCATTTAGGACTGAGATGAGGAGAAATTTCTTCACTGGAATTCTCTACCCCAGAGAACTGTGGAGGCTCAGTCTTTGAGTATATTCAAGACAGAGATCGATGGATTGTTGGATATTAAGGGAATCAAGGGATATCAAGGATTTGAGTATAAGAATAAAGACATCTTACTGCAATTATATCAGGCCCTGGTGAGACCGCACCTGGCGTGCTGTGTATAGTTTTGTTCTCCTTACCTAAGGAAGGATATACTTGCCATTGAGGGAGTGCAACGAAGGTTCACCAGATTCCTGGGATGGGGGGATTGTCCTATAAGGAGAGATTGAGCAGACTAGGCCTACATTCTCTGGAGTTTAGAAGAATGAGAGATGATCTCATTGAAACTTGAAGAGTTGATGCAGGGAGGATGTTTCCTCTGGCTGGGGAGTCTAGAACCAGGGGTCACAGTTTCAGGATAAGGGGTCGGCCATTTAGGACTGAGATGAGAAGAAACTTCTTCACTTAGAGGATGGTGAATCTTCAAGACAGAGATCGATAGGTTTTTGGATATAAGGGAATCAAGGGATATGGGGATAGTGCAGGAAAGTGGAGTTGAGGTAGAAGATCAGCCATGATTCCATTGAATGGTGGAGCAGGCTCAAGGGGCCGAATGGCCGACTCCTGCTCCTAATTCTTATGTTCTTAAGTTCTAACATAGAGACAGGAGCAGGAGTAGGCCATACGGCCCTTCAAGCCTGCTCCACTATTCAATAAGATAATGGCTGATCTTCTATCCCAATTTCACTTTCTCGCCCTATCTCCATACCCCTTGATTCCCTTAGAGTCCAAACATGTATCTATCTCAGTGTTGAATATACTCGAAGACTGAACATCCACAGCCCCCTGGGGTAGAGAATTCCAAAGATTCACCACCCTCTGAATGAAGAAAATGGTGACCTCTGATCCTGAGACTGTGACCTCTAGTTGTCGACTTTCCAGCCCGGGGGAAACAACCTCTCAGCATCTACCCTGTCAATCCCCCTCACAATCTTACATTCAAAAGTAGGAACTGGTTTGCATGAAGAAGTTTATTTAGTAGTATTGCAGCTACTTTACGTTAAAGTACTTTCTGCAGTTAACTCTGTTGAATATTTCTGAATATGGTACAGTATCTGAACTCTGAGGTTTATCAGCACTTAAAACAGGGGCAGAGGAAAATACCGAGCTGTACAGATATCAACTCGGTTAGAAATAAACTCTGCTGTAACTACCACAGCAAGGCCTTTTAGGACACAACAAGAGAGATGTTAGTGATATTTAAGTGGTTGAGGCTCCAGTTGATAAACAATGAAGAAATGAGCCTCTGCGATGTTAGTGTTAGGAACTGGGATGTGAGAGTGCCTGGCAAATCCGGACACGCGAAAGAAAATTAGGCCTCACTTCACGGGACAGACTTTTCACAGAAATCGATGGGCTAAAGATGCTGGACTTTGGAGTTGCAATATACTTGAAGGGATCTGCGCCTGTGCACACACACTCGAGTGGAGTGCACTGACTTAAAAATCACAGCTTAGACGTACAATAGGGTCCTGAGGAATCCTAACCATGTCTCACTTCCCTTTCAGAAGGCGCTTTACTCTTGAGTTTGAAATTGTTTCTGGCCCTTTGCTGAAAAGCAGGAACGGCTGCAGAAAGGGTGGCCTCGCTCGTGCGATTGGCTGTGCTCGATTGGGGCCCAAATGGTGCGTCCATTTGCAATTTAAACACGGCTAAATAAATACTCTGCCTGCTAAAATTCCAAAGAGGGTTGAAGAAAGTTTTACAATGTGGATAAATAAACACTGTGCCTCTCCTAATGGTTTAAACATGTATAAATAACCTCCTCCAAACAGCTCTGCTGTTTATGTTCCGACGGCAGTTCAGCCTTGATGAGGGAATGACACTCATTGGCATTTCATTTCTCCAGCGTTTTCCAGGTTATAAATTTACTCAAATTAATTATTTTTAAATGTTTAGATGAGGAGAGTTTGCGAAAATAACATTGCCTTGTGTTCGATTGATAGCAGGAAATAGAAGAACAACACGACTGGGAAAAGCAAATCATTTTATCTGGGACTCTGAGCTCAGTTATATTTCATGAATTGTGTCGCAATGCTACAACTATTTGGGGTTAAAACTTTAAATCAAGTGCCCCCTTTTGTAAGGGCACAAAAATTCACAAATTAGCTAATAAACATAAAAGGGAACCGTGACAAATCAAATTAAATTAAAATGTTGTTCCCTGTTGAAATGATACACTCCAGTCCCTCCGGCGCCCACCTCTCGCGGAAGGCCGCGAGCGTACCGGTGGACACCACATGCTCCATCTCCAGGGACACCCTGGCGCGAATGTAACCGCGGAAGAGAAGCAGGTAGTCAGGCTGAACGACCCTCTCGACCGCTCGCTGCCTGGACTGGTTAATGGCCACCTTGGCCGTGCCAGGAGCAGTCCTACGAGGAGGCGTTCTGACCTGCCCGCTCCCCTCTGCATTTCTCGTAATGCTACAATAAGAGACCTCAGACGTGTTTTCCTCAACTCCCAAAGATCCTGAGCTTTTTACACTGCCCTCAAAGGCTGCTTGACTAATCGCCAATTGAAATTGCAACTGAGCTTGCTTGAGGCCTCGATAGATGAAGTCACCATCATTTAAAATGTCACCTGTATCTTCTCAAGTGTAAAAACAAAGCCGCTTGTCTTCTGAATATCAAAAGACACTGGAAGCGATCATTCCCTGGGCAAATATTGCTTTCCCTTTAAACGTGGGGCCTCAATGGCGCTCTGGAGTTTTTCAAGATTTTTTTTTTGAAACCAAGTTTCAGTCTTGAGAAATGAGAATATCCCCGAGATCTTCAAAGTGCCCCGAGATGGGCTGTGCGGAGCGGGGCTGGGGGGGGAGGGAGGGAGGCGGAGGGAAGGGTTGTCTTTCTCTGTGATCGGCAGCGATAAACCAGATGTGAGAGTGTTGTAACAAGGCTGTCAATAGATGTGACCGGTGGACTGGCCAACTGGGGCCTGCCTTTGCCCACTTTCTCCTCTCTCATGCTGTTACACCATATGGTAGCAATCTCCGCAACCCCCCCCCGGCCCTTTAATGGCTAGCTTTGGAATCCATTTCCACAGGCCTCATACGGCTGAGAGGAGCAGTCTCGTGGATTGACCAGATAGAAGTCACTTCCAAGATAAACATTCAATTTAAAAATTAGACATACCAGGCTGCAAATTTCTTTTGACATATTTCAAAAGGAGTGCTGCAATTCATCTTGTGCGAATGCCAGGCATCAGCAGGATGCTTTGATCTTCTCTGCGAAGTGACTCCCCCCCCACCCTTCACTAAAAATCTAAATCTACAAGTGCTCTCCTGCACTGGAGGAAACAGCTCCCGGCACTTTGAAGTTTGACCCTGGGAACGGCTCACAGCTTTAGCTCTGAACAGAGTCTTTTCCCCGGGAACTGGGTCCTGGTGATGGGAGTGGTGCTCTGCTCTCGTGGAACTCTGCCCTGCCCCAACAACAACCTTAATTTCTGATGTCCAATTAACCAGCAGGCAAGTTACTAAAAAGGGATTTAGTACTTTTTTAATGTCAGTGTCAGCCATGGCTCAGTGGTTAGCACCCTCGCCTCTGCATCAGAAGGTTGTGGGATCACGTCCCACTCCAGGGACATGAGCACAGAAAATCTAGGCTGACACTCTAGTGCAGTGCTGAGGGAGTGCCGCATTGTCGGAGGTGCCGTCTTTCGATGAGACGCTAAACTGTGGCCCCATCTGCTCTCTCAAGTGGATGTAAAAGATCCCATGATACTATTTTGAAAAAGAGCAGGGGAGTTATCCCCGGTGTCCTGGGGCCAATATTTATCCCTCAATCAACATCATAAAAACAGATAATCTGGTCATTATCACATTGCTGTTTGTGGGAGCTTGCTGTGCGCAAATTGGCTGCCCCGTTTCCCACATTACAACAGTGACTACACTCCGAAATTACCTCATTGGCTGTAAAGCGCATTGGGACGTCCGGTGGTCGTGAAAGGCGCTATATAAATGCAAGTTCTTTCTTTTCAGATATTGCAAGGGAAGTTGGAGGGAACTGCTAATGTTTCAATCTCACCCCTTTAAATACCGTTCACAAGCTCTAAAATAAACCACAGGGCAATGACACCATTTTAAATATAGAAGTGAAGTAAGTCGGGATCTGTTCCTGTAACTTGGCTTCCGTGCCCCAGTTCGTCGCCAAGGACGACAAGCAGAAGGCCCATTCCCAGGCCTGGGAGGGTGAGTCAGTTAGCTGTGCTCACGGACTTCCCAGCAGACTGTGAGTGTGACATTGGCGTCGATGTGGGAGCAGGTTATCTGCCTGTCCTCCGAGCGAAGGAATAGTGTGACATGGGGGGAAAGGATTTTAAAAAAAGCTGTTGTGAAGAAAATAGAAAAATATGGGTTTTTCGCGAAGAATATAAAGGTCCCGGAAAAGATTTTCCTGGTAATGTTTGATTGGATCTCAGAAAACATACTTTGTAGCAGCTAGAATACGAACTTGAATCCACAATCTTAAGAATCTTCTGGAAATCCTTTCGCTCTCGCTCGCACAATGTTGAGCAAAGCTGACAATTTTCTGAAATCCCCATATTTAGGAATGGGTCAGGTGTGCTCCGTCATTTTGTTATCCATGGCAGCTCGATCTTCTTAATATCGGAAAATGCTGTAAATACTCAGCGGGCCCAGGCAGCATCTGTGGAGAGAGAGACAGTTAGCGTTTCAGGTCGAATGACCCTTCGTCGGAACGGGAAAACGTTAGAGGTGCAACAGGTTTTAAGCGAGTGTTGGGGCAGGGAAAGTGGGGAGGGGAGGAGAGGAGAGAGCAAAAGGGAAGGTCTGGAATTGGGTGGAAGGCAGGTGCGATTAAATGGCAAAAGGGATGCTGGATCAAGATAACAGGACAAGTAAAGAAGCAAAGATGGAGCTAGAGGAGGTGTAAATGGCACGAGCAGAATCTTCAGCAAGAGCTGCCTGTTTCAGATTTCCAGCATCTGCAATATTTTGTTTTTGTCTTTCTATATTCCCATCTCCCTTAATAACACTCACTTCCCAAGTAAATGTCTATCTACCTTATAAACACCTCAGTTAATTCTGCACTGATGACCTTCTGGGGTCACTGCATTCCACATTCTCACATCCCTTTTATATGATGTATTTTTCCAGGATGGCTTTAATCATAAACAATCTAGTTATTACTAATATTCTGTTCCCAGCAAGACGCAGATAGCTGTCAGATTGTTTTTTGTATGATTGAAATGTATTAATATATTGATGATGAAGTTGCTGTTGGTATATATAAGCGCTGAAATTGTGCTCTCCATTTGAAAGGCCCCGCAACTTCCTGATTTCCACATGCGCTGCTGCGCGATCCGGAACTTGCGATCTGTCAAGGTACGCCTTGTCGGAACATCCGAACCGCCTGAAAAATGAGTATCGCTGGCACAGAGTTTGCCAACAACTGCTCGGCAATTGCCCACGGAATTCTTACGGCTGGTGAAAACAGGGATAGGGCCCGCTTTCATCAGCGTAAGGGAATATACAAGGCTTAAATAAAACAATTAAAAATCCCAAACTATGCATGTACACTTTAAAAGAGTTCATGCAAATATTGGCCCGGATTAAGATGTTTAAAATTATTTATCAAAACACGACATTTTTATTGAGGTTGATGCAATGAAGGAATTTATGAATATAATTGCAACTGAGTACATTTAGAATGATTAGAATTCTGGAAATTGTATCATTATTTGGGGATACCATTTGCATATCATTAGGGATTCCCTTCAGAAATGATTGCAGCGGAACCCTCCTTTGTCATTGGAGGGTTGGGCCCACGTGATCCTAGGGCCACTTCCGAACCGCCTGGGTCCCTGGGATCCCTGGGCCTTTACGCTGCCATCTGTCTGGCAGCCCGAGACTGGAACTCTTTGCATCCTGAACGCCTGGAGGTACTTTTTGGAATTGCTCCGCGAGTCGGAGGCGTACTCCGGAGGTAGGTACGCCGCCAACCACAATTTCTAGCCCATTGATTGAGACTTAAGAATTGCATCATCGTGTCTTACTTAACCATCTCTCTTGTCTCCCGCATGTCCCGTGGTGGTGATTGGTGCAAAAGGCTAGCTTCATCCATAATATCCGCCTGACTGAATCCCTCTGGAAAAGCCAGTTGTGGAACAGGGTTGTCAGCATCACCCTGATTGAAGGAAAGGGCATCAAAAACGATGCAATTGAAGAATGCTATGTCAAGTTCAGGCTGGGGGACGAAAGATACAAAAGCAAGGTATGCAAGAAAGAAGGCTCTTCCATTTATATAGCACCTTTCACATCCTTGGACGTCCAAAGCACTTCACAACCAATGAATTACTTTTGAAGTGTATTCACTTTTTTTTGGTATGGAAATGAGGCAGTCCTTTTTTCATAGGAAGATCCCACAAACTGGAATGAGACAAATGACCGGTTGAATCTGCTTTGTTGATGTTGGTTGAGAGTTGTGTGCTGGCCAGACCTTTGGGAGAACTCCCTTCTCATCTTCGAACAGTGCCGTGGGATCACTAACATAACATAAGAACATAAGAATTAGGAGTAGGCCATTCGGCCCCTCGAGCCTGCTCCGCCATTCACCGAGATCATGGCTGATCTTCTACCACTTTTCTGCACTATCCCCATATCCCTTGATTCCCATAATATCCAAAAATCTATCAATCTCTGTCTTGAATATACTCAATGACTGAGCCTCCACAGCCCTCTGGGGTAGAGAATTCCAAAGATTCACCACCCTCTGAGTGAAGAAATTTCTCCTCATCTCAGTCCTAAATGGCCAACCCCTGATTCTGAGACTGTGACCCCTGGCTCCAGATTCTCCAGCCCGGGGGGGAAACACCTTCCCTGCATCTACCCTGTCAATCCCTGTAAGAATTTTGCATGTTTCAATGAGATCACCTCTCATTCTTCGAAATATCCACCCAAACGGGTCATTGCAGTCTTGGTTTAATGTCTGATCTGAAAGATGGCACCTTGAATTGTAGCACTCCCACAGTACTGCATTGAAGTGCCAACCCACATTGGTCGCCATATAATTTGTTGGCTGAGACTAAGGCCCCAAGTTTCCACACGCGGCAAAGCAGGCGCCCCTCTGAAAACGGCGCCTGAAAAAAAACACGCTATTCTCGAGCGCTTTGCAGCTCGATGTCAGCTTGGCGCGGCGCCCAGGGGGCGGAGCCTACCACTCGCGCCGATTTTGTAAGCGGGAGGGGGCGGGTACCATTTAAATGATTTTTTTCCGTGCCGGCAACCCTGCGCGTGCGCGTTGGAGCGTTCGCGCACGCGCAGTGTGAAGGAAACATTGGCACTCGGCCATTTTTGTAGTTCTTTGCAGCTGTTCATTTTTTATCATTTTTTAATAAAAGCATATTGCCCTCAGCACATCAGCACTGAGGCTTCTTGCAGCAGGGAGAAGGCTGCAGGAAGCCTCAGAAAGTTGAGGCAGCCGTTTCCCGATGGGCCCAACCGACGGCAGGGGGGCCTTGGGAACGGCTCAACTTCTGAGGCTTCCTGCAGCATTCTCACTGCCTCCCCCCCCCCCCCCCGCTGCCGTCGGTCAGTCGGGCCCTCACTGCGTTTCCCCCCCCCCCGGGAACGCCCGCTGCCGTTGGTCAGTCGGGCCCTCACTGCCTCCCCCCCCCCCCCCCGCTGCCGTCGGTCAGTCGGGCCCTCACTGCCTCCCCCCCCCCCCCGGGAACGGCTGCTGCCGTCGGTCAGTCGGGCCCTCACTGCCTCCCTCCCCCCCGGGAACGGCTGCTGCCGTCGGTCAGTCGGGCCCTCACTGCCTCCTCCCCCCCCCGCTGCCGTCGGTCAGTCGGGCCCTCACTGCCTCCCTCCCCCCCGGGAACGGCTGCCTCAACTTGTGAGGCTTCCTGCAGCATTCTCCGTACCTGAAGCACTTTCACACAGGTAGGAACATGGTTTATTTAATCTTTTCTTTGCTTATAAATGTTTATTCAGGTTGGAATTATTTGTATAATATTTGTATAAGTATAACTAAGGATTTATTGTAGAATGTAATGACTTCCCTTCCCCCCCCTTCCCCCCCCCACCCCACCCGACGCCTAATTTGTAACCTGCGCCTGATTTTTTAATGTGTAGACAAGGTTTTTTCAGGCCTACAAAAATCTTCACTGGCTCCATTCTAAGTTAGTTTGGAGTACGTTTTCACTGTGGAAACTTTCAAATCAGGCGTCAGTGGCCGGACACGCCCCCTCTTGAAAAAAAAATTCTGTTCCAAAGTGAAACTGTTCTACCTGACTAGAACTGCAGAAAACTAAATGTGGAGAATTCCAATTTCTAAGATACTCCGTTCTCCACCAGTTGCTCCTAAAAAATCAGGAGCAAATCATGTGGAAACTTGGGGCCTAAGAGTGGAGTGTGAACCCACACCCTTCTATCTGACTATATCAACTGAACCAATTGTATGCGACCACTAACTGTAACATATTGGGCCAAGTCTTGCTGGAGTAGGATAGCTGACAGAAGGTGCCATTAGTTAGACTTTTCCCTGTCAACTTGAATATAATTTGCGCCGTGTCCTGCTGGAAGTGCGAGCTCATAAGACGTGTCAAGGGCAACGGGGCTTCTGGGGCCTCAGTGAATGACGGGACTGACAGTCTATCTCCTTAACCAATGAGATTTAAGGATTGAGCAAGGAACAGGGGAACGATGGAGAAGGAGAGTGAATTAGAGTCAAATCAGGTACAGAAGGAGAGCGAGTGAAAGATCGGATTGAGAGAGAGAAAAAAGCAACAGAAAGGAAAAGTAAAGAAACAAATTGAAAATGTGAAATTTTAAAATCTCGACATTGAGGAATGAGATTGAATCGTTTACATTGTTGCCTTTCTGGGCAGAGAGATTGATTGGCATTGCATTAACAATTCTCACACCGTTGAACAGGGTATTTAGGCTGTTAATTAAGAGCCTGCAGCAAGTTTAATGAACAATTACTGTGCAAATCCAGCATGTTATAAATAACGGGGAGGCTGAGGGCGAGAGGCTGTTTGTGCGCAGCAATTGACGGAGCGGCGTAAATCGACCAGCAAGTTCTGGAGATTTGCAACTCACGCCGTATCTCTTAATCCCCTGGAACTTGCTGCTCGATTTGCACATTAATAACGATTTGCGTCATTAACATGATTTAACTTTTAAGTTAACTTAACACAAAATATTTCCAGGAAGGTTTGGCCCAAATGTTAAAATGTGGCTCTGTGGAATTGCAAATGTAAAGCAGCGATGCAAGTCATCATAAATGTACGGGTGAGAGAAGCCTTTGCAATATATCGCAAACTGCAAAACATCAGGTCAGCATCAAGCACCCCCACTGCCCTCGACACGGCAGTGGATGGAGCTACAGTGCATCCCTGCCTGCTTCTAGTCATCGCACTTCACTGGAATACAGGTTCAGGAAAGACACTACCGAAGTGTTCAAGTGTACTGGCAGACTAGTGCAGATAACTCTATCCGATGCATGTCCTGTTTCACATTGGTACAGCTGAGAGGAAAAGCACTGTGGCTTCCTTCCTCATCCAAACATCTTCAGTCGCTCACATTGAGCACTAAGTAGCAGATTCGGTTCCTCGTCATTTATCTGTTGTGGCTGAGGCCACTCAGTCCATTTGTCCAAGTCCAGTATCAATTCCCTGGCGGGCGTTTTTTTTGGGAGTGGGGGGGTAACACTGAGACACTTTCCTAAATAACTGGTGAACTTCACGTGAAAAAGGTGGCTAGATATTTGGTGCTTTTCTTGTCAATCATAGTCTGTGAAAGACACTCGATTTTAAACTTCTCATTATTGTTTTCAAATCCCTCCATGGCCTCACCCCTCCCTATCTCTGTAACCTCCTCCAGCCTTGCAACCCTCCGAGATGTCTGCACTCCTCCAATTCTGGCCTCTTGTGCACCCCCGCGATTTTAATCGTTCCACTATTGGTGGCCGTGCCTTCTGTTGCCTGGGCTCTAAGCTCTGGAATTCCCTGCCTAATCCTCACCGCCTCTCTATCTCTCTTTCCTCCTTTAAGACGCTCTTTAAAACCTACCTCTTTGACCAAGCTTTTGGTCATCTGCCTTAAACGCTCCTACATTTTGCTCGGTGTCAAATTTTGTTTGAAGCACCTTGGGACATTTTACGAGGTTAAAGATATTGTCTAAATGCAAGTTGTTGCTGAGAGATGTCAGCAGTTTGCATGTAAACTTTTATTAAATGTCCAGTTAATCTAAAATGCACCGTTAACTACAGCTTGTGTGAATTTGGTGGATCGGATGCTCGAGAACAACTGGTGTTATGACTCCCTTAGTGGATACTTGTCTCATTTCCTAAAAATGCATTAACTAGAGTGCTTATAAAGCCACTAACCCTATGCAATTGCGAGTCACTCACAATCTGAATGCTACTTCACCATTGTCCATTTCCCCCACTCTAGATCCTGGACAAGTGCACAAATCCTCAGTGGGGAGAAAAATTTGAGTTCCAGCCATTCAACGAGAGAACAAATATTTTGGAAGTTGAATTCTGCGGGAAGGACAGACAAAAAAAGGAAGGAAGCTTTTCCATGTAAGAGTACAACTTCTTCTATTTAAAACAAAATACTTTTCCTTACAGTTTAGTTGCCGATTTAACAAAGGTGCAAGTAAAAATCTGATGAAAGATTACACTCAGGTCTCAACTATGTCATCGGGCCGCAACATTGCATATGTGAAGAAGGACCCCCTGAGCTCCGGGCGGGTGTCCTTGCTGTCTGCTCAGGAGAGCAGGTTAAAATTGCAGATGTTGTGATCATGGAGCCTTTCGGACTGCCGAGGGCGATTTTAACTGCCCACATGCCAGGGTTTCTGCTGAGCGAGTAGGGTTAAAATCGCCTCCAATTTGTGTTTTAACCACTTTATTTTTATTATTTGTTCTTGGGATGTTGTTGACACTACTAAGGTTGTATCTGTTGCCCATCCCTCGTTGACCTGAGGGCATAAAGAGCCAACCACATAGTGTGGGACTGGAGTCGCCTATAGGCCAGACTGGGCCGTACTATCTAGGCCCCTCCCTCAAAGACATTGGCCGGAATTTTACTGATGCTAAGAGGACGGGATCAGAGGCGGGTCAGCTGTCAAATTTGAAATGATTGACAGCAGGTTGGGACCCCGCTGTCAACCTGCCTCCGCGCTAGTCTCCCAGGTCAGCGCTGAACAGACCCAACACCAAGATTATTAAGAGCTTGTTAACAGGCATTTAAAAACTATTTTAAGCTCACCTTTAGATTTTAAAAGTTTGCCAATGGCTTCCCCGTTGCTCGGGGATCACTTCGGGTAAGGAAGTCGAGTGTTGTGTCAGCATGCGATGATTTACTAACCTGACAGCTACAAATGGTCTATAAAAGCCCCCATTTTCATAGGTGTTCACTTTCTAAGGTTAAAAGCTGCTTCTTACTGCATTTGGAGACAGATCGAGCTTTATGCAGCTTGCAAGTGTTTGGAGCAAACTCTCTATCCGGTGTCACTTCATTGGAACAACCTCTCTCACAACTGATAGATCGCTTCCGTCATCTCACGTTCACCTACCATCTATGACATCAGCATCGGTGCCCTTGAAAAAAATGTCACCTTGGTCCTCAGAGTCCAACCACGAGCAGCCCCAACACCAGCATCACGAGCAGCACCAGCAGCACCAACCTTCTCCACAATCACCTGATGCTGCACAGGACACGGGGCATCAGCACCTGACCACATTGCTGCCCGAGACACCAGGGCCAGCCCCACCATGGCCACATTTACTTCACTTGACGCTGTACACCCTGACCGCCACATGATGCACCAGGTTGGCACCACCCCCCACCAGCAACATAAAGCATCCCGACAATGCCAAGCCATTCCTTTCACACTCATCACCATTGCGGGGGTGCCGTTATGTCTCACCATTCACTGCAACTCACTAAGCCACTTCCAAAGGTGCACACAAATCTGTCCAAGAATGCAAAGTGTTGAAAATAAAGATTTCAATGTTTGACAACATATTAACAGAAACTTTACATGAACATTGGCAAAAACACCCAAGTGCCTACCCTTGTGTGTTGTTAGTTGGTATGCTTGCACTAGGATGAGGGTGAGTGTAGGGGTGGCTAGTGAGATGGGGAAGTGATAATGTAGATGGAGAGGGATGGGTGGAGTTGGTGTGAGTAAGGATGTGTAGGAGTAGGGTAGGGAAGGCAGAGTGATGGGGATGTGATGAGTGGCACAGCAGGATGAGGTTGAGTGTGGTGTTGCAGTGACGTTTCGTGATCTACTGAGATCATTAAAAGCTTTGCACCACTGCAGCCTGGTCCTCCTGACCACATCCCTGCTTGTGCCCTCCTGTGCAATATGCAACAAGGCTGTGTTGGTGTCCTGGGGAGATCTCTTCCGCCCAGTGGAAGAGAAGAGAACCTCACTGTGTGCTCTGACTCCCTCCATAATCATGTGGAGGGAGTAATGGGAGAGCCTGGGTGCAACCCTGTGCCTCTGTGCCGTCATTGTCAGTGTTTGCAGCACCTCAATGCTGTAGAACACTGACAGCACAACTGTCAAAATCAATTTGCACGTGGTCCCTTTAAAGAAAAACGGCTGATGACGTGTCATCAAATGACTTCACCAGACCCGCTTCTTTTAATTGGCTGCTAACCTCGCTGGGCAGGCTAACCAAGCCTAATCACTGTAAAATCACTACAACAGAGCGGGATGGAACCAGCAGCGGACTGGGCCCCCGCTACCAACCCTGACCGCACTGCAACAGTCTCGGTCGGCAAAACCACGGCCATTGCGTGAACCGGTTGTTTATTTTTTTATATGCCCATTCAGTAACTTTCATGGCCATTTTCCAGATATTAGCTTTAAAAAATATTGTATTAAATTTCACAACTTGCCATGGTGGGATTTGAAATAAACTGAGCTGAATGCGGGCCCGAGCGTATAACGGGCGAGCGATGCGATACCGCTCACTTTGCTGCCCCGCCCGTGTCCAATTTCACGCCGTCAATCTCGAGATTGTGAGGGCAGTACTTCAACCAGAAGGCTACCTGTTTGTGTGTCAAGTTTAGGGCCTCTATTTTAACCTCCCTCGGACGGGCTGGAAAAGGTCACGGGCGGTGGGGTTCGGGGGGGTGGGGAGGTTGTTAAAATATTGAGATTAGGCAACCCAACCTCATTTCTGGACACCTTGAGATTTACCATGGTGATTCAGGCCCTGGACAAGGCTCCCACTAAAAGGGGCCTACTTAACACGCAAGAGTCACAGCCTGATGATGTCATCAGCGCCACGATTTATATTTAACCTCAATACAGTGAATCCCGCGCCATGCTGTCTGCTACCCCGCAACAGCACAGGACAGGAGAGTCCCAGGTAAGTCTTAAAACTGTTTTTAAGCATCTTGTGGGCCAGGAAGAACAGGTGTGCCGTCAGGTCTCATAAGGAAGCCTTCGGCCTCCTTGGCCACGATCTCTCACACTCCCCTGCTGCCGATTGCAACCTCTCCCCCCCTCCCCATTACTGGGCTCCCTCCACACCTTCCTGCCTCCCAATATTGGGGCTCAATGTCTTGACTGCATCTGCTTCAATGTCACTTTATGCTGAGTATTTTGTATATTGTCAGCTGTGGCTCAGTGGGTAGCCAGCCGCCTCACCTCTGGGTTCAAATCCCACTCATGGGGGCTTGAGCACAAACAAATCGAAGTTGCTACTTGGGGGAGTGCTGCACTGTCAGAGGTGCTGTCTTTGAGATGAGATGTTAAACCGAGGCCCTGTCTGCCCTCTCAAGTGGATGTAAAAGATCCCATGGCACTATTTCGAAGAAGTGAACAGGAGAGTTATCCCCGGTGCCCTGGCCAATATTTATCCCTCAATCAGCATCACTAAAACAGATTATCTGGTCATTATCACATTGCTGTTTGTGGGAGCTTGCTGTGCACAAATTGGCTGCCGCATTTCCCACATTACAACAGTGACTACACTCCAAAAGTACTTCATTGGCTGTAAAGTGCTTTGAGACATCCGGTGGTTGTGAAAGGCGCTATAGAAATGCAAGTCTTTCGTTCTTTCTTACCAGTGACTGGTGATATGATGAAAGTTGAAATTTCCCATAAACTCAGTTCTAAAATGTTAAGAACGGAACCCAATTTAAAAGCTAGTTAATTCTGAATACAATGGAAATCTGCTGATTCAAACACTGCTGGTTCACTTGGGTCAGACATCTGAACAATGTGATCACTTTCCACTTGGCGTGAGGCAAAGACAAAAGTCTCTTGGCAGCCTGTGCCGTTTATTTTATAGACTATATGAAAAGCAAGGGGTATCAGACTTGAATATTGACCCCCATCTATAAAGTGCCTTTCGAATGCCAAAATTAACAGATCGGGACTGGGGGGGAAAGAAAGCAAAACACGGCAGGAAATCTGAAATAAAAACAGAAAATGCTGGAAACAACTCAGCAGGTCAGGCAGCATCTGTGGCGAAGGGAAGGTCAAATTAACGTTTCAAGTCTGCGACCCAGAACTGGTTCTGGCGAGGGGGTGGGGTCACAGGTCAGGATTGGTATGTTTAGCAATGGACAAGTGATGTCACTTGTGGGATTATCCTGCTGATGGGATAGCAAGAGATTACTTCCCCGGTTCGGTTAAAAATCACATTTAACACTTCAAAATCTAAAGGGAAACAAAAAGGAGACAAAAGCAAAAGACAGAAAGGAGATGAGGAAAAGTGGAGGGCAGAGAAACCCAAGGCAAAGAACAAAAAGGGCCACTGTACAGCAAAATTCTAAAATGACAAAGGGTGTTAAAAAAACAAGCCTGAAGGCTTTGTGTCTTAATGCAAGGAGTATCCGTAATAAGGTGGATGAATTAACTGTGCAAATAGATGTTAACAAATATGATGTGATTGGGATTAGGGAGACGTGGCTCCAGGATGATCAGGGCTGGGAACTCAACATCCAGGGGTATTCAACATTCAGGAAGGATAGAATAAAAGGAAAAGGAGGTGGGGTAGCATTGCTGGTTAAGGAGGCGATTAATGCAATCGTTAGGAAGGACATTAGCTTGGATGATGTGGAATCTATATGGGTAGAGCTGCATAACACCAAAGGGCAAAAAACGTTAGTGGGAGTTGTGTACAGACCTCCAAACAGTAGTAGTGATGTTGGGGAGGGCATTCAACAGGAAATTAGGGGTGCATGCAATAAAGGTGCAGCAGTTATAATGGGTGACTTTAATATGCACATAGATTGGGCTAACCAAACTGGAAGCAATACGGTGGAGGAGGATTTCCTGGAGTGCATAACGGATGGTTTTCTAGACCAATATGTCGAGGAACCAACAAGGGGGGAGGCCATCTTAGACAGGGTGTTGTGTAATGAGAGAGGATTAATTAGCAATCTCGTTGTGTGAGGCCCCTTGGGGAAGAGTGACCATAATATGGTGGAATTCTGCATTAGGATGGAGAATGAAACAGTTAATTCAGAGACCATGGTCCAGAACTTAAAGAAGGGTAACTTTGAAGGTATGAGGCGTGAATTGGCTAGGATAGATTGGCGAATGATACTTAAGGGGTTGACTGTGGATGGGCAATGGCAGACATTTAGGGACTGCATGGATGAACTACAACAATTGTACATTCCTGTCTGGCGTAAAAATAAAAAAGGGAAGGTGGCTCAACTGTGGCTATCAAGGGAAATCAGGGATAGTATTAAAGCCAAGGAAGTGGCATACAAATTGGCCAGAAATAACAGCGAACCCGGGGACTGGGAGAAATTTAGAACTCAGCAGAGGAGGACAAAGGGTTTGATTAGGGCAGGGAAAATGGAGTACGAGAAGAAGCTTGCAGGGAACACTAAGACGGATTGCAAAAGTTTCTATAGATATGTAAAGAGAAAAAGGTCAGTAAAGACAAACGTAGGTTCCCTGCAGTCAGAATCAGGGGAAGTCATAACAGGGAACAAAGAAATGGCGGACCAATTGAACAAGTACTTTGGTTTGGTATTCACTAAGGAGGACACAAACAACCTTCTGGATATAAAAGGGGTCAGAGGGTCTGGTAAGGAGGAGGAACTGAGGAAAATCCTTATTAGTCGGGAAATTGTGTTGGGGAAATTGATGGGATTGAAGGCCGATAAATCCCCAAGGCCTGATGGACTGCATCCCAGAGTACTTAAGGAGGTGGCCTTGGAAATAGCGGATGCATTGACAGTCATTTTCCAACATTCCATTGACTCTGGATCAGTTCCTATCGAGTGGAGGGTAGTCAATGTAACCCCACTTTTTAAAAAAGGAGGGAGAGAGAAAACAGGGAATTATAGACCGGTCAGCCTGACATCGGTAGTGGGTAAAATGATGGAATCAATTATTAAGGATGTCACAGCAGTGCATTTGGAAAGAGGTGACCTGATAGGTCCAAGTCAGCATGGATTTGTGAAAGGGAAATCATGCTTGACAAATCTTCTGGAATTTTTTGAGTATGTTTCCAGTAGAGTGGACAAGGGAAAACCAGTTGATGTGGTATATTTGGACTTTCAGAAGGCTTTCGACAAGGTCCCACACAAGAGATTAATGTGCAAAGTTAAAGCACATGGGATTGGGAGTAGTGTGCTGACGTGGATTGAGAACTGGTTGTCAGACAGGAAGCAAAGAGTAGGAGTAAATGGGTACTTTTCAGAATGGCAGGCAGTGACTAGTGGGGTACCGCAAGGTTCTGTGCTGGGGCCCCAGCTGTTTACACTGTACATTAATGATTTAGACGAGGGAGATTAAATGTAGTATCTCCAAATTTGTGGATGACACTAAGTTGGGTGGCAGTGTGAGCTGCGAGGAGGATGCTATGAGGCTGCAGAGTGACTTGGATAGGTTAGGTGAGTGGGCAAATGCATGGCAGATGAAGTATAATGTGGATAAATGTGAGGTTATCCACTTTGGTGGTAAAAACAGAGAGACAGACTATTATCTGAATGGTGACAGATTAGGAAAAGGGGAGATGCAACGAGACCTGGGTGTCATGGTACATCAGTCATTGAAGGTTGGCATGCAGGTACAGCAGGCGGTTAAGAAAGCAAATGGCATGTTGGCCTTCATAGCGAGGGGATTTGAGTACAGGGGCAGGGAGGTGTTGCTACAGTTGTACAGGGCCTTGGTGAGGCCACACCTGGAGTATTGTGTACAGTTTTGGTCTCCTAACTTGAGGAAGGACATTCTTGCTATTGAGGGAGTGCAGCGAAGGTTCACCAGACTGATTCCCGGGATGGTGGGACTGACCTATCAAGAAAGACTGGATCAACTGGGCTTGTATTCACTGGAGTTCAGAAGAATGAGAGGGGACCTCATAGAAACGTTTAAAATTCTGATTGGTATAGACAGGTTAGATGCAGGAAGAATGTTCCCAATGTTGGGGAAGTCCAGAACCAGGGGACACAGTCTAAGGATAAGGGGTAAGCCATTTAGGACCGAGATGAGAAGAAACTTCTTCACCCAGAGAGTGGTGAACCTGTGGAATTCTCTACCACAGAATGTTGTTGAGCCCAATTCACTAAATATATTCAAAAAGGAGTTAGATGAAGTCCTTACTACTCGGGGGATCAAGGGGTATGGCGAGAAAGCAGGAATGGGGTACTGAAGTTGCATGTTCAGCCATGAACTCATTGAATGGCGGTGCGGGCTAGAAGGGCCGAATGGCCTATACCTGCACCTATTTTCTATGTTTCTATCAGCATGAGCTAGGACTAATTTCGAGAGATGAGAGGGAGAGTTCCTATTTAAATGTCACAGGGCTTGATCTTTGGTCGTCTAACGCCTCAGTTAGCGGCCAGAGCGGGCGTTAATGGGAGCGTAAGGGTTTACCGACCGGGAGCGCAGTGTTTAGCGCCCCGACCGAAAATTCATTTGAGGATCACCAGGGGCGCAAACCAGTAGCGCCGGCTGCTGACAATCGCTCCGATCATGACGTATTCCTGGTGCAATGCCCACACTTGCGCCCCGGTCGGTAAATTCGGTGCGTGCACCTCATTTAGCAACTGCCAATAATCACGTCTGAAAAAACAGTCGGTGCAGGCTTGCAGAGTCGTTAGCTGGCGCCTACTTAAAGGGATGAGGAAGGGCGTCCCTGGGAGGTCACAGTCAGTGCAACGTTTACACACAGCACGGTGTGTGAGCCTCTCAGTTTGCAGCGGCTGGCAGACATAACAGTACAGGTTGGAAACAAGTGATTTTGAAAACTTTAATGGGTGCATTACTCTGCTGCGCCTTTAAGTCTCGGATTTTCCCGGGATCTGAATCGGAGTTCGGCGTGTGCGCAATGGCTCTGTGAAGTTTAGAGACAGAACTTTCGTTAGCTCCCCCACTCCCATCACCCCCCAAGTCGAGTGTGTAACGGCTGATTTTGTGCCACCATCAGCTCCTTGCTCGATTCTGACAAATTTCTGGGCGGAGGGTGCAAACCTTTTCAAGGCGCTAAAATTACCGCTCGGCCTGGGTTACCGCCCCGAATGAGGCGCGACCGAATTTCTCCCCCACAGTGTTGCAGGATCACGTCACGTTCCCATCAACGGTCGCTCCGCTGGAATCGCTCGCAGTGTGGCATTCAATGGCGTCACTCCTGAAATTCACTAAATATATTCAAAAAGGAGTTAGATGAGGTCCTTACTACTAGGAGGATCAAGGGGTATGGCGAGAAAGCAGGAATGGGGTACTGAAGTTGCATGTTCAGCTATGAACTCATTGAATGGCGGTGCAGGCTAGAAGGGCCGAATGGCCTACTCCTGCACCTATTTTCTATGTTTCTATGTTTCTATGTTTCTATGACTACTGCCTTCAGTCCTGACTCCCACTGCTGGGATTTTTGCCTCCGAAATTAATACTTATATGTCTGCTCACTCTGCTCTGTTTTCTTTAGACCCATCGTGATCCCTTACATCTAATTCTGTACAGTGAATCACTGGTCTGAACAAACCGTAGCCCGGCTGGGTGACTTTGCAGGGCCCGAACCTCCCTCTCTGCTGCCCCGCCCCCCTACCGCCAACCTCCTCGGTGTAGACCCTACCCTTTGGCATGACCCGATTCTAGAATTGGGAATGGAAAGCCAGCCTCTACTGCAGGCCCCTCAGCTGTTGGTGCCAGCACAGAAAATCCCGTGGGTTCCTGTGGGGCAAAAATGGCCCCTCACCTTTTCTGCAGCCTTCTTCAATTCGTTATTTGACCCTCTTGGACCCTCTCGTCTGAGGGGGACAAGCCACAGTGGCCAACGACAGCTTCGTCGGGTGTTCCAGCATCTGGCTGTCCTTTTAATGAACCTTCAAGGAAATGAGGCCAAGGAAGTCGGACAAAAGCAAAATATTGTGGATGCTGGAATCTGGAATAAAAACAGAAAATGCTGGAAATCTCAGCAGGTCAGGCAGCATCTGTGGAGAGAAAGCAGAGCCAACGTTTCAGGTCGATGACCCTTCGTCAGAACTGGAGAGTGTCCGGAAAGAACAGATTCTTAACCAGCCCTGATAGGGGGAGGGGAGGAAAGAACAAGAGGGAAGGTCTGTGATAGGGTGGAAGACAGGAGAGATTAGAGAGACAAAAGGGTTGATGGCCCAAGTTCAAATGGTAATGCCAGGACTTAGAAAAACATTAGTCAAGATTGGGTGTGAATGGCGGGATAATGACAAACTGCCATTAGAGACGAGGAGAAAAAAAGAAAGAAAGAAACAGGCTCTGAGGGAGGTGGGGGGAGCCAAAGATTGACAGAGGTTATGGTCTGAAATTGTTGAACTCGATGTTGGGTCCAGAAGGCTGTAAAGTGCCTAAACAAAAGATGAGGTGCTGTTCCTCGAGCTTGCGTTGAGCCTCATTGGAACAATGTAGGCGACCGAGGACAGAGAGGTCAGAGTGGGAATGGAGTGCAGAATTAAAGTGACAGGTGACCGGAAGCTCAGGGGCACATTTGCTTTGCCTGTATCCCTCCCGCTTCTTAGACATGACAGTGCTTTGCCTGTACCGAGGGAGCCATGAAAATCCCAGGGGGACATAGAGGGACTCGGTGTCCTGGTTCTCGGCCATTGTTTCCTCCTCTCTGTAATTGGTTTCCCCAGACACATTGTAGAGGATTAGCAGCTTTTTTGTGTAGTTTATTCAGAATCCCAGACTTCCTAACTGGATGTTGTTCCTTACTATGCAAATGAGGGACCCTTCATTGGTGAGATAATAGTCTCGAGTTATATCACATCTCCATGTCATTCTATACCACTGCCACTGACAGCAAAGCTCTGGAGAGAAACAATCACATCCAGGACAAAGCAGCCTGTTTAATCGGCCCCCCATCCACCACCTTCAACACTCACTCCCTCCACCACCGGCGCCCCCTGGCTGCAGTGTGTACCATCTACAAGATGCACTGCAGCAACTCGCCAAGGCTTCTTCGGCAGCACCTCCCAAACCCGAGACCTCTACCACCTAGAAGGACAAGGGCAGCAGGCGCATGGGAACACCACCACCTCCACGTTCCCCTCCCAGTCACACAACTTGGAAAAGTATCGGCCGTTCCTTCATCATTGCTGGGTCAAAATCCTGGAACTCCCTCCCCTAACAGCACTGTGGGTGCACCTTCACCACATGGACTGCAGTAGTTCACCACCACCTTCTCGAGGGTAATTAGGGATGGGCAATAAATACTGGGGGCGACACCACATCCCATGAATGATTCTATTTATACATGACTATTACCTGTCCCTTAGAGAGGTAACTAGGTTCTGTATAAATCAACTTTCATGCTTGTTGAATTTTTTTGATATAACTCTAGCTTCATGCTTTGAACAAGGGTCTGGTTTTACATCATAATTACCTTGGCATTAGATCAGTCTTCTTTTGAAACCTGACCTTGGATTATGTCATAAAAACCGAGGAGCTTGAGTAGGCCTTTCAGTCCCTCAAGCCTGTTCCGCCATTCTGTTAGATTATGACTGATCGGTACCTCAAATCCATTTACCCGTCTTTGATCCATATTCCTTGACACCTTTTCCGAATAAAGATCTGTCGATCTCAGTCTTGAAAATGGCAATTTCAAGAATAAAGCCTCTTGAACGATTATTGCCTGCACTTCTGTCTTGAGTTGAGAACTAATGTTTTTTTTGACAGTGAGAACTTGTACCCTGCTGACTATTTCTGAGCAGGAAAAGCACTGCTATCTATTACCCCGCTGTAAATATATCATAATACACATGAGCTTTGAAGGCACAACCACAACCTCTTCAGCCTTTAATTATATGTAGAAAAGATAACAGTCTGGAAATGAGCAGAATGTCACATCATGTTCCTTTAAAAATTGATGTTGAAATATAGATTATTGCAGGCAGTAAGGTTTGTTCAGTAAAGAGCTTCTGTGTTACAACACCAGGCAGACAGACAGATAGACTCCTTTCCCTCCTTTGACATCCCAAAGTGCTTTACAGCTAGTGAAGTACTTTTGAAGTGTAATCACCGTTGTAATTCAGGGAATATGGCAGCCAATCTGCGCACAGCAAGGTTCCGCAAATACCAATGAGTTGATGGCCCGGGATTTACGGACGGGATGAGAGTGAACTGGCAGCGTCTGCGTCATTCCGGCTTTGAAACTGACCGGGACTTCGGGATTTGGTACTGGCGGAAATTCCGAAGTTGCGGTCTGTCAACGACAGCTCTGAAACAGGCTGTGCTGCCCTCGCCGCCCTTCTCTCACAGAGCCGGCAATCTGTGTAATCAGCCAAATTAGGGAAACTGAGGAAAGCTTTGGTTTTTGTACGCATATTAAGTACGCTGTTAAATTTCCTACTAAAAGTTAGACCCAAAGGGATTAGGTGCAAGTGGGGTTTTGACATCGTTATTACTGCCAAACAAATGTTAAGGTTCTGGAAAACTAATTTTAATTTTGCGCAGTTTGAAATGTGTCAATTTTAATAAAAACTTAAATATTTAAGAAACTTTTCAAAAAAAATGTTTTTAATTTTATTTTTAAAGTTTGTCCGTCTTTATTTCAGGTTTGCCTTTTCCCCATGTGAGAGCCCCGATCTTTCTTTGGCTCTCTAACATTTTTTAAAAGAATGTTAAAGAGTTTAAGTACTTCCTTGTTTGCTGTCTGTGAGAATTCTGCATTTTGATTGGGCAATTGACATTATAGCAGCTCACACTAGGGGACCCCCACTATAGTTCATTGATTTGAATTGAACGTCGGAAAATACGAAGTTCTCGGCACAGGGGTCGTGAGATCCTTGTGCGAATCTTACTTCGGGGCCAGCAGTCCGCCTTCACTTCGCTGTTGACCGCAAATTCTGGATCAATTTAGTGATGTTGGTTGAGCGATAAATATTGGCCAGGACCCCGGTGAGAATTCCCCAGCTCGTCTTTGAAACAGTGCCGTGTGTCCATCTGAGAGGATAGACATATGGAGATCATAGCAGATCGATGACTTTAAATGGACAGCAAATAGAAGGTAAAGAAATCTTGATGTGTAAGGATCAGTGCCGTGATTCAATATCCTGTTACATTATTTGCCATTTAACATATCAGATATAAATTTCTACAGTCTACAGATTTTTTTTTGCCATTTTAAATCTTACGTATTTCATTCCGATAACTTTCTAATAGATGGATGTGTTTGATTGGCTGAATAGCTTGCCTCATCGGTACTTGTCTTGATAATCAGAAGAGTTGAGTATTGAAGTGTGTTAAATCTCAATAATGTAAACTTTGAGTCCGACAGTAGATTTTGAACGTGGTCATAGTCATTTCTGGGAGTTGGGTTTGATCCCAGCCGAGAATGATGTGATGAAAATCTGCCGTCTCTAATGGCCTTGAATGATCCCGAGTGAAATGAGTTGGCCAGCCGAAATCCCGTCCCCAGTGGATACAATTCCACAGTATAAAAATAAAATGGGCCTTAATTCAATGTTAATTGTTGCTACGTGGCCAGTGTCACTCAGACCACTCAGAGTGTAGGTGGGGACATAACATGAGGCAGTGAAAGGGTCCGTCAGATTACATAGGATTACATCGGATATACTGCACAGAAACAGGTCATTCAGCCCAACCAGTCCATGCCGGCGTTTATGCTCCACTTGAGCCTCCTCCCGTCTTTCCTCCTCTAACTCTATCAGCATAACCCTCTATTCCCTTCTCCCCCATATGCTTGTCTAGCCTCCCCATAAATGCATCTATACTATTTGCCTCAACCACTCCCTGTGGCAGCGAGTTTCACATTCTCACCTCTCTCTGAGTAAAGAAGTTTCTTCTGAATTCCCAATTGGATTTCTTGGTGACTATGTTGGAGTTATTGGGGCAGTGCGGAGAGAGCTTTACATTGGGGGTGAAATTCGATTTGGGGGTAAGTACAAAATGGGTGATAGTGGATCGGGAACCTGACTTCCTTTCCATGGAAAAGGAAACGGTGTGAAATGTAAAACGAGCTTCCGGTTTGCTATTGCACGTTTTGTGCTTACGCCAAGAAAAATGTCCCCCCTATTGTGTCTAACCAAGCGGGGTAATTTCTTCCATATTCCAATGCTAAGAAATATTAATGAGATTGTAAAATAGGGAGGTTTATCCACTTCTACGCTCCTGGTGTGGAACCAACGTATGAACATAGGAAAATGAATGTCTGCTAAAAACAACTGGTCCACCTAACCTGCTCTATTACAGACATTCCCTAAGCACTCAGATCCTGAGAGAGGTGAAAAAACAGATTTTAAAAATCTGGAAAATTCCTCTGCTATCCCTTTAGGCTATCGGAAATTAGTTCAGGAGGTCACATTGACCCTGAGTTATGCTACAAGGGTACCTACCTCTTGTTGAAGATGCTCTCTGCCCGAGCCAGAAACAGATCGAGCTCTGTTGAAGGAATTCAGCGAATTGCTGATCACCGCTCGAGCTGGCAGCCTATTGCAAAGTTCCGCCAATGTTGGGGAAAAGAGGATCAGCCTTACATATAACCTAGTTCTCTCTTTACATAACTTGTAAGCTTGACTCCTGGCCCTACTTAACCTATCCAGTTGAAATAATTGGTCCCTGTAAACACAATATGGTCCCTGCAGTATTTTATAAACCTCGATCAAATCGCCCCCGAGCCTATGCTTCTCTGAATATAGGAAAAGGAGGAGGCCGTCCAGCCCCTCGAACCTGTTCCTCAATTCATATAGATCATGGCTGATCTGAACCTAAACTTCATTTAGCCGTCCTGGTTCCATATCCCTTAATACCCTTACCTTGGCATTAGAGCAGTCTTCTGTTGAAACCTGACCTTGGATTGTGTCACAAGAATTACCAGTTTCAATTTTTAAACTTTTAATTGACCTAGCCTCGACAGCCGGTTACAATTTTCTGGGATTTGCTCGGGTCAATGTGTGGTGTCACAAATCTCAGCAATTTTACCTAAGGGTTGTTAATTCTGGTTGGACATATTCCTGGATGTCTCATCATGTGACATCCCGCCTCCAACTGCTCCGCCCGGTGAGATGGTCTATTTTCTCGAACACCAATATTTTTATAACTAGGAAGAAAGAAAGACTTGCATTTATATAGCACCTTTCACGATCATCGGCCGTTCCAAAGCGCTTTACAGCCAATGAAATATTTTTTGAAGTGTAGTCACTGTTGTGATGTAGGAAATGCGGCAGCTAATTTGCACACAGCAAGCTCCCACAAGCAACAATGTGATAATGACGAGATAATCTGTTTTAGTGTTGTTGATTGAGCGGTAAATATTGACCAGGACACCAGGGATAACTCCCCTGCTCTTCTTCGAAATAGTGCTATGTATGGGACCTTTTTTGTCCACATAAGAGAGTAGATGGGGCTTCGGTTTAACGTCTCATCCAAAAGACGGCATCTCCGACAGTGCAGAACTCCCTCATAACTGCACTGGAATGTCTGCCTAGATTTTTGTGCTTGAGTCTCTGGAGTAAAGTGGGACTTGAACCCACAACCTTCTGATTCAGAGGTGAGAACTGAGCCATGGAGACTTGTCAATCCAAAGGTTTCAGCTGAAGGCACGGTATTTACACAATGGAAAAGGCACATAATGCTCTGGTTAGACCCCAACTGAAGTACTGCATTCAGATCTCGGCATCGCATCTCAGGAAGGCTATTTTGGCTTTGGAGAGGTTGCAGCACAGATTCATCAGCACGATACTGGTTACGGGTTAAGAACATAAGAACATAAGAAATAGGAGCAGGAGTAGGCCATACGGCCATTTAATACGATCATGGCTAATCCGATCATGGACTCAGATCCACTTCCCTGCCTGCTCCCCATAACCCCTTATTCCCTTATAGGTTAAGAAACTGACTATCTCTGCCTTAAATTTATTCAATGACCCAGCTTCCACAGCTCTCTGAGGCAGCGAATTCCACAGATTTACAACCCTCTAAGAGAAGAAATTCCTCTTCATCTCAGTTTTAAATGGACGGCCCCTTATTCTAAGATTATGTCCCCTAGTCTCCCCTATAAGTGGAAACATCCTCTCTGCATCCACCTTATCAAGTCCCCTCATAATCTTATACATTTCGATAAGATCATCTCTCATTCTTCTGAATTCCAATGAGTAGAGGCCTAACCTACTCAACCTTTCCTCATAAGTCAACTCCCTCATCCCCGGAATCAACCGAGTGAATGTTCTCTGAACAGCCTTCAAAGCAAGTATATCCTTCCTTAAATATGGAAACCAAAACTGTACGCAGTATTAAAAGGGTTAAATTATGAACACAGGTTGCATAGACTAGGCTTCTATTCGATTGAGTATTAAGATTATATTCCCTTGACTAGAAGATTAAGGGGTAATCGATAAGGTGTAAAAGATGATTAAAAGATTTGATAGGGTAGCTGGAGAGAAGTTATTTCCTCTGATGGTGGAGTCCAGAACAAGGGGCATTACCATCAAATTAGAGCTAGGCCATACAGGGGTGATGTCAGGAAGGATTTCGTCACACAAAGGGTAATGGAAATCTGGAACTCTCTTCCCTTAAGCTGTTGAGGCTGGGGGTGAATTGAAAATGTCAACGTTGGGATTGATAGATTTTGTTTGGCAAGGGTATTGAGGGTTACGGAACCAAGATGGGTAGATGGAGTTAAGATATAGGTCATCCTTGATCTAATTGAATGGTGGAACTGGCTCGAAGGGCTGAATGACCTCCTCCTGTTCCTATGATCCTAGGGTGTTACTAGCTCAGGGCTGGCACAATATCGTTTAAATCATCTGCCTCACAAAAGTTGCTTTAATCTCTTCTGGGCGATCTTTAGATTTCACACTGAATGAAAGCTGTACCGCCCCTCTGAATAGGTATCGAACCGCCTCTTAATTGCCTCCCATTGTTCATCTGACAGCTCACTGATTGATCTATCACTGCCAGCAACCGCAGCAATTAACTGGCCAGTTGCAGGAGCCCTGTTGTAAATATTTCTGGATTTGAATTGCAGACGGGAATAAACCCGACAAAATACTCTCGAACTGCACAAAGTTTGATGAACTGAACTCGCTGAGATCAGGGGGAAATGATTAGGGGTGGTGCTGAGGAAAGTCAGCTGTCTTTAGCTAAAGTTTTCCAAGTTGGTAAATCAATCAGTTGGGCTCTGCTGGAATGGAGAGGCGACGGGTTGCGTGGCGGGAGAATGCGACCACGGTTGCCAAGGAGAGTGGCCATGTGGGCACGCCCGCACTGAGGTGCCTGAAGACGAATGGGTGGCAGCAGCTGATTGTGGAGCACAAGCATGGTCCATTTGAAGAGGAGGAAGAGGAAGAACTGAGGGGGGGGGGGAGGGGCAGAGATTCTGTGGGGACTTTCCCCCGAAGCTCTTGGGTAGACCCGTCAATTGGAGACAGGCGGTCTGACGATTATTGGTGGCCTGCGGTTGGAATTGGCTCATTTTGAGCACAGGGCAGAGAAATGACCCAAAACAGAATTGAGGAGTAAATGCAAAGCTGGAACTTTATTGCCCAATATGTAATCAGGAATTACTGTGAGTGGAAGTGAGATAAGGTTCGCAGACTGGTTTCGCTTTTAGTAAAAAGATTTTTTTTTTATAAATTAAAAAAGGCTCGAGAGATGACAGATTTAATATCAATATATTGGATAGTGTTAAATGTACTTATATTAAGTATTATATTGAAATTGGTAGGATATTTAAAGGGTGTATTAAACTGGTATATAAAGATAAAGGAAATATTTTAGACTTGCGTTAAACCAGTAAGCAGGAGCAAGAGGCTACTGAGAGCATAAGCTAAAAAACATGGGGGAATTCTCACTCACTGCTTGGCGGTAAGCTGGTGATTGGATTATCCGTCCAATTTTCGTTCCATTGAAATCAGTAGGAATTAGAATCGGGCAGGTTCTATTGAGGCATGCCATCCCCAATCGGCCAGTTTACCGCCAAGCGATGAGGGTGGAAATGAGCCCCACCAGCCCCGGCGTTCACTGGGGGCTCTGGTGATGTACTGCTGTAACTCCAGTGGGAATCGGACCGAACGGAGGGTGAAACGGCACAAATGACCGTCGCCAGCCGCTTGCACCCTTTTCCTGTGGGATTCTGCCGGTCTCCCGCTGGAGTTACAGCGGGAAGCAGGGAGAAAGCACATGGAATTGCAGGGCTAGTAATTACGAGTCGTACTGCAGCTGTGAGATCATAGGGTAAGGACATTAGCGCCGATTGGTTACTGACCAGGAATCCCGCCAGCCAGTCACGCGCATTGGGAAATCACCAAGGCACTGATTTCCATCCATTAAAATTAACGGAGGGAAAATAGCGAGCGATGAACCCATGGTCTCCTGACATGCACGGCTTGCAGTGCCAACTGGGAAAATGACTCCCAAGAATCCTCAAAGTATCCCATAGGAGTACACATGTATTTAATGATGGAGGGCTGTGCTCATTGAATAGAAGGATGCTCAGCCCAAGGATTCCATAGCATGGGGAGGAGGGACGGTTTCTGGAATATACGTCCATTGCTCAGATCGAATGAGACAAGACCAGAGAATTGTGTAAATGAAGCAGAGGGGAGGAGTTCGATGACCACGCACTAGGGGAGCAGGAGCAGGAGAAGGAGATCAGAATCATCAGCGCATAAACTCCGAGGAATCTGATCTTGTCCAGTACAATAATGGTTAGACAACCTGTAACTGGAAGCTGTAAATAGTGTGTTGAGTTATATTGAAATAGGATAAAAGTAACTCCTTGAATGGGAGGGAGAGCAGTTGGAAAATATAGTTTATGTAGGGATCTATGAAACAGGATGGAGGTCTTGTTTGGTGAATTTGAGATAGATTTTGGTGGTAATTTCAGGATTACTCCCGGTGCTATGTACTGGACTGGTTAAAGAGAAATAAATTGGATACGTCGGTGTGTTGTGTGATAGATGGTTTCAAAGGGAAGATTTCACATTTCCGAGAGATTGGGATGCATTCTGGAACAAGGGGGAGATGACCAAACAAAACAGGTTTCATCCAAATTGGATTGAAACCAACGCCCTTGAAAGAAAAAGACTTGCATTTATATAGCGCCTTTCACTATCGCTGGACGTCCCAAAGCGCTTTACAGCCAATGAAGTACTTTTGGAATGTAGTCACTGTTGTAATGTAGGAAACGCAGCAGCCAATTTGTGCACAGCAAGCTCCCACAAACAGCAATGTCATAATGACCAGATAATTTGTTATTTTCTGTTATGTTGATTGAGGGATAAATATTGGCCAGGACACCGGGATAACTCCCCTGCTCTTCTTCAAAATAGTGCTATGGGATCTTTTACATCCATCTGAGAAAGCAGACGGGGCCTCAGTTTAATGTCTCATCCGAAAGACAGCACCTCCGACAGTGCAGCACACCCTCAGCACTGCACTGCACAGACTTGCGGGGTGAATATATATAGGAAAGTAGCAAAGGATTTAAGCTGGTAATGAGGGAGAGGCCCAAACAGAGCAGACCAAAAACAAGGGAGAATGAATGCTGGATCTAGCCAGACTATAGAGGTCAAATGTTATAGAGCAGAAGATTGGACGATAGATGTCTTAGTAAGTACGGTAGTACAACAAGAACACAGGCGACACGAAAGGAATGCCTATCACAAATTTCAGGTCTGCACCAGATATTTTCTCAGGATTGACATCGCCAGTCTCTCCCGTAAATGGACCGCATATCCCTTACAATGAGGAGTTTACCTTTACTGACCAATATCTAGTCGTACAATTATAGAATTCTAGAGCATAGAAGGCCATTGGGCCCATCGTGTTTGTGGTATCCAATTAGTCTCCCTCCCCTGCTCTCTCCCCATAGCCCTACAAATTTCTCCTTTTCAATTATATATCTAATTTTTTTTAAAGTTATTGTTGAATCTGCGTCAACCAATGCATTTCAGATCATAACAACTCACTGAGTTTAAAAAAAAATTCTCCTTATCTCCACCCCAGTTCCTTTGCTATGTCGCCTGGTTACCGACCCTCCTGCCAATGGAAATAGTTTCTCCCTATTTCAGAATCCACCACGATATCGTGACCTGGGGGTTTGTAACAATAAAAACTCTTTTCTTCTGTGAGTAACCAAAATACACTTTTCTGACTAGTGTTTTTCTCGAATCTAGTTGTCATTACACTTAAGGAGAGAGCTTTCACTCTCTGGGTCTCTTCCTCAACAAATCTCAGCATACTGCCCTTTCTTAGTTGGACAGGAAATCAAAGACTTGACATCTGACCCTCGTCCAGCTCTCCATGGCTCAAGATTGGCTAGTCGAGCTGCCAGTTAAGCTCACTATTGCCCTCCCAGGAGTGGGTTCCTGCCAGCTAGCCTCGAGCTCACGTGCAGCCATTTCCAACGCACCTTATGTGAATGTTTAGTGCAATGATTTTAATAAATTTCCATTGTCTTAGGCTGATGTAGTGTGCAGCAAATGACCATTGTCCCAGCTGGTCCTTCTGGTTCAGAACACTTATGTGCTGAACTGTAATCTGCATTCATAAAAGATGCATTGTGTGGATTTAACCTCTGTTGAGCTGAATTTGACTTAATCGAAATATCTTTATATAAGTCAACCCAAATTCCAAGGTTAAATAGTCAAAATTCCCAAAATACGACAGCTACACAGGATATAGGAACAGAAGTAGGCCATTCAGCCCCTTGAGCCTGTTCCGCTATTCAATTAGATCATGGCTGACCTATAACTCAACTCCATTTATCTGCCTTTGCATCATATCCCTTGATACCCTTACCTAAAAAAATCTATCATTCTCGCTCTTGACACAGCAGTCACAGCCTTTCTTTTCGGCGAGGGAGGGAGGTGAGAATTCTCCATTTCCACTGCCTCTGTGTGAAAAAATACTTCCTGATTCCTGAATGGCCGAGCCCTAATTATAAGATTATGCCATCTTATTTTGGATCTCCCACCAAAGGAAATAGCTTCTCTGTATCCACTCCAGCAAATCCCTTTAATATTTTACAGGGAAATAATCACTGAATAAAAACAATAGGTTAGACTTGTGAATGTCGTAATGGATAGCTCAGAACAGCACAAATGTCAGGAGTCTTAAGAATAAAATTGTGGATCGAGAGATTTAGGCTGGTGAGGGAATCTATAATGTTACAGATATCACGGACATTTGGCTAAATGCCAATGCAGAATTTGGGAGTAGTGAATTCACGAAGGTAAATTTCTCCACAGAGATAGAACAGATAAACTAAGAGAATTGTGGCTTTTAAGGATATGATGACAAGTGAGATAAATCCAGCTCAGGTGCAGATAAAGTGGAAACATTGTGAATTGAGATCAGCGACTTTAGGGTGAAAAAAATTATTGAGGTCACGGAGAGAGAATAGATCTGGAACTTTATACCCAAATAAGGAGAGCATGCGAGGGTTTGAACATGATGGTTACAAGCAACTACAATTTACCAGAGATAAATTAGGAGATCTACTTTGGGAATAAAGAGAGTGAAAATATGTTCCTGGACATGATACTTGACTGGTACCTGTAATATATGCACCTGTGAGGATGCTCATAGGTTTGCAGAGCAGTTGAGTTGGGAGTGGCTTAGCCAGTCATGTGATGTTCACAAGACTCAATAAAACCCCAGCCAGTTGGGTTCGGGGGATCCACGATGAGGCAGGTGGTTGTGAGCCTGGTGGATGAACTGGTTATGTGTAGTGTGATTGTTAACCCTTTTGCTATTAAACCAATTATTTCTTAATAGCAATGTGTTGCTATGAATTCTTAAGCAAAGAACCCATGAAGCAAATACATTACACTACCTATCTGAAATGGTTAAGGAGCCACACAGGGTGGGGTGATAGTAGATATGATACTAGATAACATCCAAGGGTTGGTAGAGGAGATTCCAGTTGAAGAGCACCTTGGAAACAGTGGTCACAATATGCCTCGGTTTACTATGGAGGGAGTGAAGATTACAACAGAGGCTGTCAACTTTAGAAGGATGGATTTTGAGTGATGAAAAGAGAACTAAGCCAGCTGAAATGTGTAATATTCTTCAGGGACTTTACCGAGTAGATGCTGGGAGGATGTTTCCTCTGGCTGGGGAGGCTAGAACTAGAGGTCACAGCCTCAGAATATGGCGCTGGCCATTTAGGACTGAGATGAGGAGTCATTTTTTTCACTCAAAGGGTTGTGAATCTTTGGAATCCTCTACCCCAGAGGGCTGTGGATACTCAGTCGTTGAGTATATTCAAGACAGAGAGTGATAGATTTTTGGCTATTAAGGGATATGGGGATGGACAATAAATGCTGGCCTTACAAGCAACGCGCACGTCCCATGAATTAATTTTTAAAAAGTGCGGGAAGGTGGAGTTGAAACATAGAAACATAGAAAGTAGGTGCAGGAGCAGGCCATTCGGCCCTTCAAGCCTGCACCACCATTCAATATGACCATGGCTGATCATGCAACTTCAGTACCCCATTCCTGCTTTCTCTCCATGCTACTTGATCCCTTTAGCCGTAAGGGCCACATCTAACTCCCTTTTGAATCTATATAACAAACTGACATCAACAACTTTCTGCGGCAGGGAATTCCACAGGTGAACAACTCTCTGAGTGAAGAAGTTTCTCCTCATCTCGGTCCTAAATGGCTTACCCCTTATCCTTAGACTGTGACCCCTGGTTCTGGACTTCCCCAATATCGGGAACATTCTTCCTGCATCTAACCTGTCCAATCCCGTCAGAATGTTATATGCTTCTATGAGATCCCCTCTCATTCTTCTAAATTCCATTGAATATAAGCCTAGTCGATCCAGTCTTTCTTCATATGTCAGTCCTGCCATCCCGGGAATCAGCCTGATGAACCTTCGCTGTACTCCCTCAATAGCAAGAATGTCCTTCCTCAGATTAGGAGACCAAAACTGTACACAATATTCAAGGTGTGGCCTCACCAAGGCCCTGTACAACTGTAGTAAGACCTCCCTGCTCCTATACTCAAATCCTCTCGCTATGAAGGCCAACATGCCATTTGCCTTCTTCACCGCCTGCTGTACCTGCATGCCAATTTTCAATGACTGATGTACCATGACACCCAGATCTCGTTGCACCTCCCCTTTTCCTAATCTGTCACCATTCAGATAATATTCTGCCTTCCTGTTTTTGCCACCAAAGTGGGTAACCTCACATCTGCCATGCATTTGCCCACTCACCTAACCTGTCCAAATCACCCTGCAGCCTCTTAGCATCCTCCTCATAGCTCACACTGCCACCTAGCTTAGTGTCATCTTCAAACTTGGAGATATTACATTCAATTCCTTCGTCTAAATCATTAATGTATATTGGGGTCCCAGCACTGAACCTTGCGGTACCCCACTAGTCACTGCCTGCCATTCTGAAAAGGACCCATTTATTCCTACTCTTTGCTTCCTGTCTGCCAACCAGTTCTCTATCCACGTCAATATATTACCCCCAATACCATGTGCTTTAATTTTGCACACTAATCTCTTGTGTGGGACCTTGTCAGAAGCTTTTTGAAAGTCCAAATACACCACATCCATTGGTTCTCCCTTGTCCACTCTACTAGTTACATCCTCAAAAAATTCTAGAAGATTTGTCAAGCATGATTTCCCTTTCATAAATCCATGCTGACTTGGAACGATCCTGTCACTGCTTTCCAAATGCGCTGCTATTACATCTTTAATAATTGATTCCAGCATTTTCTCCACTACTGATGTCAAGCTAACCAGTCTATAATTCCCTGTTTTCTCTCTCCCTCCTTTTTTAAAAAGTGGGGCTATATTAGCTACCCTCCAATCCATAGGAACTGATCCAGAGTCGATAGAATGTTGGAAAATGACCACCAATGCATCCACTATTTCTAGGGCCACTTCCTTAAGTACTCTGGGATGCAGACTAACAAGCCCTGGGGATTTATTGGCCTTCGATCCCATCAATTTCCCTAATACAATTTCCTGACTAATAAGGATTTCCTTCGGTTCCTCCTTCTCGCTAGACCCTCGGTCCCCTAGTATTTCTGGAAGATTATTTGTGTCTTCCTTAGTGAAGACAGAACCAAAATATTTGTTCAATTGGTCTGCCATTTCTTTGTTCCCCATTATAAATTCACCTGATTCTGACTGTATGGGACCTACATTTGTCTTCATTAATCTTTTTCTCTTCACATATCTATCGAAGCTTTTGCAGTCAGTTTTTATGTTCCCTGCAAGCTTACTCTCGTGCTCTATTTTCCCCCTCCTAATTAAATCCTTTGTCCTCCTCCGCTGAATTCTAACTTTCTCCCAGACCTCACGTTTGCTGCTTTTTCTGGCCAATTTATATGCCTCCTTCTTGGATTTAACACTATCCCTAATTTCCCTTGTTAGCCACGGTTGAGTCACCTTCCCCATTTATTTTTACGCCAGACAGGAAGTTCATCCATGTGATATTTAAATGTCTGCTATTGCCTAGCCACTATCAACCCTTTCAGTAAAATTCGCCAGTCTATCCTAGCCAATTCATGTCTCATACCATCGAAGTTACCTTTCTTTAAGTTCAGGACCCTAGTCTCTGAATTAACTGTGTCACTCTCCATCTTAATGATAGAGGTCGAAGATCAACCATGATCTTGTTGAATGGCAGATCAGGCTCGAGGGGCCGAATGGTCCACTGCTGCTTGTATTTCTTATGTTTTTATGTTCTTACAGACTGAAAGACTGTTAATAGGGAGGAGTGCAAAGAATAAGTGAAATAGTTTCAAGAAAACCTTAAAGACATCGCAATGTAACTATGGGCGACGTTTGGTAGAGAAAGATAGAAATCAGTGTGGGTCCTGGTGAAATCAAGCCGGGGAGAAAGGAGAAAAATGAACTTTCCTCAAAAGCAAATCAGCAGGCAGACCAGAGGATGGAATTAAATCTTTGAGTTGTTAAGGAGATTAAGAAACTGGAGAGGAACTAAAGTAGAAATCCAGGTTAAGATTGCTGGAACACAAAGCACAATGTGAAAAAACTTTACAAATATAATCATGGCTGTAATGTATCTGAATCATGGGTTCTTTGCTTAAGAAATCATAGCAACACATTGCTATTAAGAACTAGTTGGTTTATTAACAAAGGTTTAACAATCATACTGCACATTACCGTTCATCCACCAGGCTCACAACTGCATACCTCATCGTGGATAACCGAGACCCAACTGGCTGGGTTTTTATTGAGACTTGTGACCATCACGTAACTGGCTAAGCCACTCACAACGCAACAACTCTACAACTATTTTTGTTGTAATACTTTAATCGTGCCCCCTGATTAAAGGTGGAGGGGGCGCCACTAACCTTGGCCACCTTATACGCATTGGTTTTTAATTTGATACTCTCCTTAATTTCCCTGGTTATTCATGGCTGGTTATCCCTTCTCTTACCGCCCTTCTTTTTCATTGGAATATATATTTGTTGAGCACTATGAAAGAGCTCCTTAAAAGTCCTTCACTGTTCCTCAATTGTGCCACCTGTGTAGTCTGTGTTTCCAGTCTACTTTAGCCAACTCTGCCCTCATCCCACTGTAGTCCTCTTTGTTTAAGCATAGTATGCTCGTTTGAGACACTACTTCCTCACCCTCAATCTGTATTACAAATTCAACCATACTGTGATCACTCATTCCGAGAGGATCTTTTACTCAGAGATCGTTTATTATTCCTGTCTCATTACACAGGACCAGATCTAAGATAGCTTGCTCCCTTGTAGGTTCTGTAACATACTGTTCTAAGAAACAATCCCGTATGCATTCTATGAATTCCTCCTCCAGGCTACCCCGTGCGATTTGATTTGACCAATCGATATGTAGGTTAAAATCCCCCATGATTACTGCCATTCCTTTTTCACATGCCTCCATTATTTCCTTGATTATTGCCCGCCCCACCGTGAAGTTATTATTTGGGGGCCTATAAACTACACCCACCAGGAACTTTTTCCCCTTACTATCTCTAATCTCCACCCACAATGATTCAACATTTTGTTCATTAGAGCCAATGTCGTCTCTCACAACTGCCCTGATATCATCCTTTATTAACAGAGCTACCCCATCTCCTTTCCCTTCTTGTCTATCTTTCCGAATCGTCAGATACCCCTGTATGTTTAATTCCCAGTCTTGGCCACCCTGCAACCACTTTTCTGTAATGGCCACCAAATCATACCCATTTGTAATGATTTGTGCCGTCAACTCATTTACTTTATTTCGAATGCTGCGTGCGTTTAGGTAGAGTGTTTTAATACTAGTTTTTAATCCATGATTTTTAGTTTTGACTGCTCCTGCAGCCCCTTTACATTCAGTGGCCCTTTTTGTTTTTTGCCTTGGGTTTCTCTGCCCTCCACTTTTACTCATCTCCTTTCTGTCTTTTGCTTCTGTCTCCTTTTGCACCTCCAGCAGTACAGCGAGATTCCAATTGGCTACTTTGGCTGAATTTTTTTTGCACCTTCCTAACCCAGGGATAGAGAGTCCAATTGTGGCATTTCTGCTGCCACCTCTGCTAACTCCACACAATCCAGAAAAGGAGCATGGGACCTTTTCTAGTCGTACGTTGAGGCTACTCGCCGCATCCACCTGTAGGACGATTGGGCATCGCAAGGAACTTCATCGATCAAGTCATTTTTATTTGTCTGAAATTAGATTTGCAACAGCAATGTGTATATTAATGAGCTGCCATCAAGTTATCCCCTCGTTTTACTAATGTTTTAATTCTGATCGCAGTTCTTGTTTAAATATTTCAGATGCAAGATTGACCTTTTGAACTTGCCCAAAGAACAGGAGAACCGCTTGGAGCTGTTGCTGGAGATGGGACAGGGCTCGGTGGTTCTGCTGGTCACACTCGCAGCTTCGAGCAGAGTCTACCTCTCTGACTTGTATGACAGCCCACTCGACGATGAGACAGAGAGAAAGCGCATCGTTCAGAGATATGTAAGTTCACCATAAGGCAAGAGTCGATTAAAATGGCCTGACATCACGTTACAGGTGCACCGTTTTCAAACCGATTACAGAAGCGGTTCGTTACCATCTGTAAAGAGCAGAAAATGTGCTAATCATTTCATTAGGCTTAAAGTTTAAGTTTCGCACAACAACAACTTGCTGAAGGAGTGTCTGCAATCCACCGAGCTACAGGTCCAATCTACAAAGCTGCCAACCATTCCTTTGGGGGGAATTTTAACCCAGGAGGCGGATTGGGCATTTAAATATTGCATTGAGGCTGCCTGCCTCATATTTAACCACCATTTTAAATTTCACGCTAGCCAGACAAGTTTTCCGGACCTCGGGAAACCTGGCGGCTAACGGAGTTGAGGACTGCTGGATCGAGGAGGTGTAATTGCTTCTCTACTTACCTGCATCACCCATCCCCTGTGATCGGACATCCCCTCTCCCCCTCCCCCCCACCCCCCCCCCCCCCCCGACCATTCTGGTCTCCGATCTCCCCCCTGCTCCGGACCCTGAGTATCCCGCTGGTCTCCGATTTCTGCGCCCCATCCCTCTCCCCTTCCCCCCCCCCCGGCCTTTCCGATCCTTCCTCCCTCCCTCCCTCCCTCCCTCCGCTCCCTGGCTGCGGCCTGGTCCTGAAGGCCCGCCTGCCAGCTAGCCTCTCAATCTGGCTGGCTGCGGCTGAGAAACGCAGACTAAAAGTGGTAATCAGGTCCTGCTGAATTTAACTTTCTTCTTGGTTTCCCGACTGAAAAATTACACCCCCACCCCCCAAGCCCCCAACCCCCACCCCCGGCTCCCTCCCTACCCCCGAGATAAGATTGGGGCCTTTGTTACAATTCAGGATTTCTCCCATCACTCTCGCCTCATGTTCACAGCAGAATGTTTCTGTAAACAGACACCCGGGGTGGGGGAATGAAATTGGTCTTTGCCAATAATGGGAAAGGGACTCGAAGCGAATTGGGAGCCCGCCCTAAACTAAACAGAGGTGACGGGAGAAACCGAGATACTGTTCTGAAGAATGCAAATCTGGCTGACAATTTCCTCCGAGCTCCTCCCCTTTAAGCGAGGGCCCAGCCAAAGTTACAGCAGGGAAGGGGGAGAAGCCACAAGGATACACCCGCAATATGCTTTTTATTTAAAGCTCGGACCATTGCATGGACGAGAGTGATGTGCTGGCTATTTATTCTCTGTACAGTTTAGTGAGTGTTATCATTTTAATTTTGATTCCCAGAGTTTGATCAACACTTTTCGGAATTGGAGTGACATCGGGTTTCTACAAGTGCAAGTGATAAATGCCTGTAATCTAGCCGCTGCAGATTTTTCAGGTAATTTATTGTCAACCTCTTTATCGCACATCCTAGGCCCCTCTCTGCTGCCCACACTTGCTCTCTACCACTCCTTCAGTCTTTGGCTCCCTCGCCCACTCTGCACTTCTTCCGCTTCCTCTGCTGCGTCTTTACCTTAATGTTTCTTTCATTGGGAGTTATTTTGACTTGGGGCGATACTGGCCTGGGCCGATATCACCCATTTTATACAACGCCCAAAGTCAAAATGAGCCCATTGTTTCTGATGCTCTATTTGTGCCACATTTTGAATCTGTAGCATGGTCATCTTTTCCCCATTTCCCCATCAGGTTTCATCACAATCTTCGTCTCATTGCGTCGCGATCTTTCCACTCCTGTTCTTTTCATCAGAGACAATTGTATTCCAGTATTGTCAGCTGTGGCTCAGTGGGTAGCACACTCACCTCTGAGTTAGAAGGTTGTGGGTTCAAATCCCACTCCACAGACTTGAGCCCATAAATCTAGGCTGACACTCCAGTGAGTGCTGAGGGAGTGCTGCACTGTCGGAGGTGCCGTCTTTCGGATGAGACGTTAAACCGAGGCCCCGTCTGCTCTCTCAGGTGCCATGGCACAATTTCGAAGACGACCAGGGAAGTTATCCCTGGTGTCCTGGCCAATATTTATCCCTCAATCAACATAACAAAAGAAAAGCAGATTATCTGGTCATTATCACATTGCTGTTTGTGGGAGCTTGCTGTGTGCAAATTGTCATTCTTTCTTTCTGGAAATATATGTGCTTGGTTATATTCTGCATTTCACTTCCAAAGCCAGACCTTTATGACATTGCATTAAGACATTACCTCATGGTTCTTAATTAGCAGTGGCCTTCTCACCCAATGCATTTAATGAACGAAAAGGAAAGAAAGACTTGCATTTATATTGTGACTTTCATGACCTCGGGATGACCCGAAGCCCTTTACAGCCAATTAAGCTCTTTTGAAATGTAGTCACATTACAGCAGTGACTACGCTTCAAAACTATTTCATTGTTTGTAAAGCGCTTTGGGACATCCTAAGGCCATGAAAGGTGCTATATAAATGTATTTTTTTCACTGTTATAATGTAGGAAAATTGGCAGCCAATTTGTGCATAGCAAGACCCCACAAACAGAAATGTGATAATGTCCTGTTTTGCTGATTTTGGTTGAGGGATCAATATCGGCCAGGATACCGGGGATAACTCCCCTGTTCATCTTCAAAATAGCGCCATGGGATCTTTTACATCCACATGAGAGAGCAGACCGGGCTTTGGTTTAACGTTTCATCTGAAAGACGGCACCTCCGACAGTGCAGCACCCTCTCAGTGCTGCACTGGAGTGTCAGCCTAGGCTTTTTGCTCGAGTCGCTGGAGTGGGTATTTCCTATAAGGAATTCGGCAAACCATTTTAAAATAGGCAAGTAACACTGGAGTGCATAACCTTACAGAGCAGCAGGATTTACCAGTTTGTGAAGAGATGCCCGTATTGTCATTAAATATTTAGATCTGGAAGTGCTGGCGTGCACAGACATTGGCTGAGGGGCATGAAGTTGTACCCATGTGTGATGGTCTCTGACTATCCTTTTGCTCAGTGTATAGAATGTGGAGAATAGAGGGCCTCAAATAAAAACTGGATGCGTAACACAGCACTCCGGAACAAATCCATGAAGCATTTACTTTACATAAGAGGTGAGCCATATTAATGATGCAATGCTGCTCTAAATAAGGTTCGGAGGCACTATACTATTTCACTGTAATATACGGCAGCCTTAATGTTCTGGCAACAAACTGTGGGAATAGATATCTTTATTCACCTGCCCTCCTGCTGTCGTAATGGGTTCCTTACAATTTAGGGGCGTGATTTGATAGCATATGGTGTCTGCTGTGACCCCGATAGATGTGTGCTCAGTGAATGCATCAAACTCTTCTATCATTTGTACGTCCAACGTAATTTCTCCATAATAAGCCTGTTTTGCACTGGGATCAGAACGGTTCTTGGGCTGAATTTTCACCACCATTCCGCGCTGTTTTTTTGGCCTACGCTGTCTTTTTTTGGAGCAGACTAAAATCTGCAAGTTTCACCAAAGTTTCTGCGCCATCCTAAAGTAGGTCCAGTTATTTTAGTTCCCGATTTTTTGATGTCATTGGGGCCAGAACCTGCCAGGTGCACCATTTCTGGCCATTTACGCAAGTTTGGCCAAGTAGGATTTTTTTCTAAATCGGCGCACTGCACCCTTCTGAAAGACCTTCCTTACACTTAAGGAAATCAGCCCAGAGAAGACGCCATTGTTTCAGCAGAACTGAAGACACAGCATCGGCGGAGGGGGGCCCTTTGGCCTGGGATAGAAGCGTCAGGCTGCGGGGGTATGGGGGGTGGGGAACAGCCATCTCGGGGGTCATGGTTGAGTTTACCAAGAGCCAAATCAATTTTTTAGAATTAGGCTCTTGGAATGCTTACACCTGCTATGAAAATAGAAGTTCTTGGGGAGAAGAAAATCATCAATGGCCCTACAGGATAAATTCAGCATCCCTCGTTACCCTGGGAACCTCAGTTTTTCGATGCAGACCTTCAGCTCCACCCCCAGAGCCTGAGGACATTTGCACCGCTCCAAAATGAAAGGCTATGCCGGCGAAACGTGGAACTTTCCTTTTTGGCGCAGTCAGGCCACTAAAAAATCGGATGTAGCTCCACAACTGCACCAGAAGAAGTCCATGTGGAATTTTGGGCCCCTTGGATTGAAACCAGATGGAGTTCTGCAGTAAACCAGGTTGTAATTGGGGTCCCATTTATTACTGTTTTAACTGTCGTACTCCGGTAATTAAGCATTTGCCCACCTGTAATAAAACTGACATTCTCAGTTAAGTAAAAGTTTGTGCATGTTCTACAGAATGTTGGGATGCAGTGCTTAAACTCGCTATCACGTGGAGAGCTGGCGGAAAATAGTATAGGTGCATTGTCTGGGGAAGCTAGATAAACACACGAGGGAGAAAGGCAGAGGGCTAGAATTTCCCCAAAGCCCGCCAGCGCCCGATTGCTACCTAAAAAACCGCTAAGGCTGGGAAGATTATTGATCGGTCCTTACTACACAGTATAAATGCACACGAGGCCCATGCTTGAGAGAAGGTCAGTCTGTGACCTGTCCTTTATTCCTTAGCACTCAAGTGATGAAGGTGGGTGGAGCTTCCCCTTTTATACCTGAAGGTCCAGGTTAGGAGTGTCTCCCACCTCGTGGTCAGTGTTCTCACGGTGTACAACTTAGGTCAGTTTATACATGGGTTACAATGCTGGTTGACTACATGACAATTATCGCTGGTGAAAACTTCCCGAAAAAAAGATTTAAAATCTGCCCGGCGAAAAATATGGGCCTTGCACCCCCAATCTGGGCGGGAAAGTGCAATTTAGGCTAGATTGGGCGGTGCCGAAAGAAAATGGGTGAAAAATTTAAAAAATCTAAAAATTTACACAGAGGCTGCAGGTTGGGCCTAACACCAAAAAAGATTAAAAATAATTTTTCAAAAAACCTAACTAAAAAAATCCAAAAAACATTCCCAAGACACTTTTAAATTAAATCACCCCAACAGATTTTGAAAATAAATAGTAAAAAATAATCACTTTTTTCTTGCAGACTTAGTTACCGCCTGCCCAGCTCCGCTGATCCTCGAGGGCGTTTAAAATGTTTTTTTTATACTTACCTACGGGTCCCTGCTCAGCCAAATATCGCGCCAGGGCGGTCTGTGGACGGTGCACACCAGCGGTGCTTCGAAACCGCCGGCGTGCCTCAGTTGGGGAATTTGGCCGACCCAGTTCTCGCCCAAAATGGCCAATACCACCGAAAAACCGGGCGGTGAAACAGTGCAGATTCTAGCCCAAAGAAAGATACAGAGTACGGGTGAGATGAAGTCAATAGAGTGGGAGGAGGCTTGTGTGGAGCATAAACACCGGCATAGACAGGTTGGGCTGAATGGCCTGTTTCTGTGCTTTAAATTCTATTCTAGTACCTGTTGAGGAGTAATCAAACGTCTCCGCTAAATGTTTAATTTACAGTTTTTACATTAACGTCATTGTGATGTGATCATTGTTAACTGTTAGACGATTGCATGTTGGGTTGATAAAGTGCTTCTGAATACTTACCTCACCTTATCTCAAAACATCGGTCAGCTCCCTTCCCTCCCCACCCACCCCCCCCATCCCTGAATGTCCGGACATTTCTCCGTATATTTCCTGTATTGCCTCCTCATCCATATGTAGAAATGTACACCGATTCCGCATTCTCGAGTCACGCACCCACACTAGAAAGCTGCATATACCCTGCCCTGAACTCTCGCACCCACACACAGACATGTGCAAATATTCTGTCCTGGAATCTCGCACACACACACACACACACACACACACAAATGTGCAAATATTCTGTCCTGGAATCTCGCACACACACACACACACACACACACACACAGACATGTGCAAATATTCTGTCCTGGAATCTCGCACACACACACACACACACACACACACACACAAATGTGCAAATATTCTGTCCTGGAATCTCGCACACACACACACACACACACACACACACACAGACATGTGCAAATATTCTGTCCTGGAATCTCGCACACACACACACACACACACACACACACAAATGTGCAAATATTCTGTCCTGCAGCCACACAGAAAGATGTCTTGCCCTGGAATCACAACCCCACATCGAAAATGTGTCAATATTATTCGAAGTAAACACATCTGTGCGAATAGACGTAATACGAGTGGCTGCAGGTTTTTTCAAAAACATTTCTGATGAAGGACGATTGAACTTCCTGACGCGTTGACATTCCAACACCAGTCTGATCCATTATTGGATTGCACTTCAGATGGTTGGAGAGCTATATAATGTTAGTAAACTCATTGAAAATATAAATCTTAAATCTATGCAACTGAAATGTGAAAATTCTTCGGGAACGACGGAACAACAATTGATAATTATCGTCTCCGTCAGCAGAAAGGGCATTAACTTCCTGCCTTCGGTGACATTCCAGAGAACCTGAAATTTGAAAGATGAAAATCATTGCAGCATAACTGCAAAATCAAACATAACGGTGCTGCTCTTGACTGCAGGCCTCAGAAACTCATTGGTGTTGTATAGTTTCGACTGATCAATAAGCATTATATTTATCTGTGTGTAGAAAATATTGGGATAGGTCTCTCATATGTTTTATTGGAGGGGCCCCAATAATTCTAAAACCAGCCCTGATTGACTGATTTGACCTTTGGCCTTGTTCGTCAATCATCCAGCTTGCCGTGACTACAGTGCACACACACACATCCATTATTGCTTAAATAGCACTGAGATTGGAAATGTTAGTGGCTGCGTAACAAAGGAAGATAGCATTTCAAAGCTGCATGCAGCTTTATGTCTTTCCAGAGAATTTTTTTTATTACACACAGTACAGGCTTATAATAAAATAAAACTTGCAATTTGTATTCTGCCTGATCATGTCAAAATGTCTCGAAGCACCACACGCAATGAATTAATTTTGAAGCGTGGTGACTGTTGTTAGTATTTGTTCTGTGCCAGCCGAATCCCATAAACAGAAATGGCCAGTGACTCTGGTTAGGGCAGGTCACTGGAAGAACTCCCTGCTCTGAATAGTTTGAGAGGATCATTAACACCCACCTGAATGGGCACATTTTATCTCGGTTCAGTGTCAGCTG